>NW_014569571.1:871746-873008 GCF_001313835.1 Polistes canadensis
AAAAAAAAAAAAAAATATAGTAATGCCATAGAAGAGGCGTTGAATAGTTTTGAAGAGAAAAGAAAAAAAACAAAAGTAAATAAATTCGTTATGGGAATGTCATAAATTTCTCCTATTTTTTTGTTTTTGTTTTAAATCTGACAGGGGGAATAAAAAACAAAACAAAAAGGTTTTGATTGATATGGAGATCATAATTTTTTTTTTTTTTTTATTTTGTTTTTTATTTATTACCTAGAACAAAATTAAAATAAAGCGTTCGAAAGTTTTTAGAGAAAAAGAGAGATGGCAAAAAGAAAAAAAAAGGAAGAAAAAAGAATTTTTCTATTTGAAAGATAAAAGAATATAAAAAAAAAATGTAAAATAAAAAACGTTTTCGAAAGCTCTAAAATGACGGATGAGTTTCAGTTGGAACAATAGACATTCTACATCAGCAATGCTTCGTTATTCGATCACAATCGATTGTATTACTTGATATTCTATTTTGTATTTCATCCTATGCCTCCCCTTTTTCACTTTTTTTTTTGTTTTTGGGAGGTTTATTTCTTTTTCACTTTGAACAGTTTAAATCGAACGTGTTGGAAAATAACGTTTTTCGCGTTGAATTTGTTTCTATCTAATCGTTATTTCGAATTCGTTCGATTATTATAAGATAGTTTATTAGAGATGATAACGATGAATACAGAAACCAACGCGATAATTTTATCGTAAAAGCATTGATAGTAGTAGTAGTAGTAGTAGTAGTAATAGTAGCTTCGAGTTCTCTTGATATCAAAGCTTTAATTTGAATCTTGGTATAATAGAGGGATCTTTGAAAGTAAGTATGGATATACGTTCAATGAAAAGGTATATTCGAGATTGTAAGTAAGTAAGTAAGTAAGTAAGTAGTAAGTAGTAAGTAAGTAAGTAGGTAAGCAAGTAGGTAAGTAAGTAAGTACATACATACGTTGATCGAGAGAAGTTTGGAGAATCTAATAAAGGATTAGTCAAAGTTTGCGTGTTATCTGAAGCTTATTATTATATTTTTATCAGTATATTATTATTATATAAAAAATATTAGTATTGAACTTAACGTATAGACAAAATTTTTGTTCTCGGCGGTCACACTTGTTTATATTTTTCCGGCGTGGTTTTTAAATTTTGAAAAAAAAAAAGAAATAAAAAATAGGCTTGAAACATATTTACTTTTTCAAACCATTTTTATATATTGCAATACATTATTAATTAATTTTATTATATTGTATCGATGTGTAATATATTATATA
>NW_014569571.1:873212-888786 GCF_001313835.1 Polistes canadensis
GAGTAATTGGAATAATAATAATAATAATAATAATAATAATAATAATATTAATAATAATAATAATAATAATAATAATAAAGATTAGAAATACGATGAAGATGTTTTCTCTATTTTTTTGTTCTCTCTCTCTCTTTCTCTCTTTCTCTCGTTCTCTGGAGAATTAGATCAGATGTTGATTGGTTGAACGAGGATAGGTAGTGCACGGTGTATAAATTCATAAGTCGGAGAGAGAAAAGCATGGTAAAAGTTTTGCTTTTGAACGACGTCGGTAATTAAACGACTAGGGTGGGGGCGGGGGTTGGGGGTGGGTGTGGAGGTGGGGTTGGAGGGACATCGATTCGACGACTATGACGACGAGGACGAAGCACAGCATCCTTCGTGAATTTTACTTTTAAGTGCTTTATTATTCATTCATACCCTCTTCGGTCCTTCAACCACCACCACCACCACCACCACCACCATCATCGAGCTTTCGCCTTTTCTCATCATCTTCTTTCCATTCCTCTTCCCTTTTTCTCTTATTTCTCCTTGAACTTATGGAAATTTTGTATATTTCCAGCAAGCGTATATCTTTTCATTGCTCGGCAAACCTCAAAAGCCTGTTGCGCTTTCTTTCACAGACGATGAGAGGGAGAGAGAGAGAGAATCTCGATGTAAATTTCAATATCTAAATAAAAAATGAAAGAAATATAGATTAATAGAGAACAATTGAAATACCGATTAACATTCTTACATTTCTTTTCTTTGTCTCTTTATTTTCTTGTTTCGTTTTTTATTTTACTTTTTGTTCTTTTTTCAATTGAAATTTTCTCATATTCACTGTGATTGTAAACTATTTTAATTAATATGGTATATATATATATTTTCTAATTTTTATTAAATATATATCTAATATATAAATATCACATATATAAAAAAAATATATTCATCAATATTTAAATAAAAGAAAGTCGAGACTTAAAAACAAATTCATTCAATTTTATATTTAACAAAAATAACAGCATATAAATATAATACGTTACAAATGTTGTTAGGAAGAATTTGTGCTGATTTAAAAACAATAGGAAAGAAGAAACCTCGATTGCATCGGATATTAATAACAATGGCAGATAATATATAATAACGTTCGTGTTAATATACAATTACATTTAGTTAGTAGTCGTATTGTAACATCTTGTCGTTAAATCAACGAATTGAAGACAATTCGGTTTCCATTTTTAAAGCAGGCATCGCATTTCCTTATTCTGTGTTTGACGAGATCGTGATTAGGTAAGATTCTCACGTACACCTGCTTTTTTACATACCTAAGGAAATTGAACGATATGCAAACGAGTGCTTAATTTTCTACAAAAAAAACAATAGGATTACTTTCTCTACCTTTCCTCGTCTCTCCACTCCCTCTCTCTTTCTCGTATAAACATAAGAGAGCATGATCGTTGCTTGATTTTTAGAAAATACCAATTATCTTTATTGTTTTATTTCAGTTATACGACTTTTGTTTACACTGCTATATTTTTCATTAATTAAAATAATCAATTATTATAAGAGTACTAATGCACAAATATAAAAATAGTAACATTTTAATTAAATTTATGTTCATATTGTTATTATTATTATTATTAGAACAAACACGGTACTCTGAAATGTTAAATCGTTTAAAAATTGGAATAATAGTTGGAGATAAAATTAAAAAAAGAATGAAACAAATGGAATAAAAAAAAATAAAAGAGAAAGAAAAAATAATTAATAAGAAGAAGGAAGAATAAGAAAGAAGAGAAAATTGTATATAGAAGTGATTGTTATGTTGTTAGTTAGTACGAAAAAATTAGTTTTAGTTTTACTTTTGTTCTAAAGTTTAAATATATTGAGATAGAATATATAAGAGTTGTTTGTTGAATATTGTAAAAAGAAAAGTTGTATCGGAAGCCCTCCAAACCCGAAAGCAAGCAAGAATAATTGATAATAAGAAATATATTTTGCTCGAATAAAAAATCACTACGATATTATTATATATATATATATCTATATCTGTGCGACGAGTCTTGTTTTTATTTGAAATAATCCACGTTCCTTTGTGTCCGATCGAGATTGAAAAATAAAACAAACAGAAGAAATGAGAGAAGAAGAAGAAGAAGAATCCATCGGACGTAGAGTAATAAGCGTGGGTGTTTCCTTTGGGCGACGTTTACACGGGCAATATTTTCAACGGGAGATAAGAATCGGTGGTACGAAACGTGAGCAGCACATTAAGTCGCGGATATCTTCTTGACTATCCTCGTTCTTCCACGTATACGAATGTATTCACTATAAATGTACGTATATTTCTTTGTATAATATTACTTTGCGTGTATGTATGTATGTATGTATATATATACACACACGTGTGTACGTGCATATACGAGATTGTATAAGTATATGAAATGAATGTATAGGTATCTGTTTTTCTTTGTATATACGTGTATACGTATAAAGGTGTCTCTCTTTCTGTGTACACACGTTGAAACAAAAGAGAGAGTGAGAGAGAAAGAAAATAGCCACCTGTCTATAAAAAGTGCGACCGGATGTCGAGGACGGAATATGCCGCTTCCTGTAGGCGGAGGTCGTGTAGGTAGTATGTATACGTTTATTATCTCCTTTCTCTCTCTCTCTTTCTCTATATGTATATAAAATACCGAACAAAAGTATTGCTACAAAGTCAATTTTTCTAAACCTATTCTCTTTAAATCCGTACAAAATATGATTCTTTGTTTCTTAAAACATTCTTAAAATATACAATGGGGGACGGGGGAAATAGTCTCTTACCGTGAATTTTGATACTAGAAAATTAACTAGAAAATTTACTAGAATAGTACGATAGGATTAACAAGAAATACGTAATTTGATATGAATTTTTCGATGGTTTTAGGTTTCTTTTTTTTTTTTTAATATTATTATCGTTACTATTACACTAATTGTCGGTGTAAATCATAATGTAATGTTATAAAGAAATTGTAGCTCGCGTTTTAACACGTGGATGAGAAAAAAAAACGAAACGAAACGAAACGAAAAGGGGGGAAAAGAAAGAAAAAAGAAATAAAAAACATCGATAATAAAGTTGAACGTAGAAACAAATTCAGCTTTCAAGATCGATGATTTATGTATACCTGCTGCTCGGAGAAGAAGATTCTCTTTTCGTTTTACACGACAGCTCCTGGAACTTATCGGCATGGCGCTTATATACCGCGAGCACCTCGTTAAACGTAGCCCAGACATCGAGTTCGTGTTCTCTCTCTCTCTCTCTTTCTCTTTCTCTCTCTTTCTCTCTTTCATGTCTTGAAGAGAAAAAAAAAGACAGTAAGCACCTTTCTTCCCTTCTCTCATTCACCTCTCTACTCTTTATGCCCTTGTTCATTCCACTCGATAGAGAATATGTCTGCCATGGTTTCTCTCCAGAATGATGACTAATGCACATTCTCTGCAAGTATTCTCTTTTACCCCTTTCCCCCCTCTCACTCTGTCTTTTTCTTTTTTTCTATTTTTCTACAAATCTTTTATTATTTACATACACCGTAATTTCTATCGATTTACTTTTAGTACTTTTATATACATTTTTGTTTTTTTTTTTATATATATATATATTTATCATTTGCAAAAATTCCTTTTTTGTTGTTTGATATTATTTTGTAATAGTAATAATGTTCTATATTTCATTTATGTTTTATCGTTTACACACAAAACACACACTAACGTATAATATTAATTGTTAATAAAGATATATCTCTATTGGTTATTTATTATTTTAATAATTCTATAACGTGTGTTAATTTTTTTTCATGATTATAAATAAATTGAACTATAAGAAATATTATTAATTAAATAAGAATTTATATTTTCTTTAGTCAAGTGTTTGATTAGACGTTTACATAATGTTCTTTATTTAATAGTCAAAATGTTATTGACTTTTTTTCACAAATGTATATGATCGAATTTTTTCACGTTTCATCTTTAACAAAAAAACAATTTATGCATTACATTAAACATGTATAAATGTTGTATTCTTACTATGATTCATCGTGATAGCATTATAACTTTTAACGTCACATGATTTTTTTACATTTATTTTCCTTTTTGTTTTTTAATATTAATCCTTTGTAATGATCGATTAAAAATGATCGATTAATTCCGTCTATTTCCTCACACATAAATGGCAAAACATGGATACTTCTTCAACACACATACACACGTTCCTATTGTAATCTTATTACAATCCATTATTATTGTTTCGAAAGAGACGAATCATCGAGAACGTAAATTTTCCTTGTTTTCAACTAGAAATTCTAAAAGAAAGATAGATAGAAAAAGAGAAAGAGAGAGAGATATAAAGAATTGCTACAAATTCTCACGAAAGATCTATAAATCGATCGATCGATCGATCGATCTCTTATAACACAGAAGAAAGAAGATATTGAGAGTTCAATGAAAAATGGTATAATTCCCAGTTAAAAAAAAAAAGAAAAAGAAAGAAAAAAAAAAGAAAATAGAGAAAGAGAGAGAGAGATAGTTGAAGTACGTTCGTGATATTAATAAAAGTAGATTAGGATGAAATAAAAATTAAAATAAACAAAAAAAAAAAGAAGAAGATTAAAAGTAAAAACGAAGTAGAATTATTAAAAAAAATAAAGCACGAAAGAAAAAATAAAAGAGAAACAGAGAGAAAGGAGGTTAAAAATCAATAGGGGGATCATTATTGGTGCATGCTCGGGTCGGTGGTTGAGGAGGAAAGTCCATCGGTTGGCCTGAACGATGCCAAGCAATAATTATTATCGTGGAGAGCATGCTTCTTCTTTCTCTCTCGTTGGTTGGTTGGTTGGTTGGTTGGTTGGTTGGTTGGTTGGTTCGTTGGAACGAACCGTTCGAGGATCGTTTCCTCGCTCCAATTGCAGTCCTTCTCTCTTTCTCTTCGTGGAATAATCACCCAAGGCAAGCTCAGACTGGAGAAACCGCTCAGACTGGTGAACGAACAGCAGTTATGAGTTCCCTTTGTTCCATCTCGCCAATCTTTCTTTCTTCTTTCTCTCTTATTCACTCTCTTTCTCTCTTTATTTATTTCTTTTTTCTCATTCGTTTCTTTCTCTCTCTCTTTTCATCCTAGAATCTCTCTTGCAACTCCAAGTTCTACTCCCTGCTTGCTTGCTTGCTTGCTTGCATCGTACCGTGTACTCTTTCGTCATCCTTTTCTCTCACCTTCTTCCTTTCTTTCCCTTTATCCCTTTCTTCTTTCTTCTATCATCTTCTTTTTTTCTTCACGCAGGGTTGGAACAGAACGCAACAGCGTTTATCATCCCGTTCGCGGTACATGGATCTGAAAGGGAACTATAACTCTCGAACTTTCATCCGATTCCAATGATTTTGTTTTTGGTTTTTTCTTTTTTTTTACTCTCTCTCTCTCTCTCCTCTCTTCTTCTCCTCCTTTTCTCTTTCTCTCTTTCTCTCGCACGATTTCGACAAATTATTTTTTATATTATTTTTTTTCTTTTTTTATTTTCTTTTTATTATACCATTCTTTACAAGTTCTATTTGTTTGTTTTTTTTTTATTTATTTTGTTGTTGTTGTTTTTTCTTTCTATCTTTTATTGGCATGTTTTTATTTCCATAGGCTGACGCAACATTCCGATTGGTTTCGTTCCATAGCGAAATTTCTTTTTATACTTTATATAACACACTCGTAACAACTCGCCACTGGTTGCAGTTCTTTTTATTATTACATCACGGTGATTCCTTGTATTTTATGTATGTATGTATGTATGCATATATGCATGTAAGTATCTATGAATGTTGTATAAAGATTCGAGTAGGATTTCTCTATTATTTCATGTCACTATTATACATGTAGTATATTCGATCAAATATTTATTGCTAACAAGTTGATTGCATATATTAGTAAAACTATAAGTCCGAATAATAATAATAATGGAATTTAATCGTATCAGTGATCATAAAAATATGACAGTTACAAATTCTGAAACCAGTTTCATTAGTTAAACTCTAATTGGAATAAGATAATTAATAACATACAATATGTTGAAAATCTCGTATAAATATTATTATTTATTAAAAAAAAAAAAAACAGAGACACAAAAAAGAATTAATAACATATATTCTAATAATGAATGTTTAATATTAACTCTTTTACAAACTATTGTAAAAATGTTTTCACACCTTTGACAAACATTATATCTCGTGATATGTCAGTTTTAAAATGATTCTCAATTATTTAAGATAATTTCGTCTAGTTTTCTCTATCTTATCTGTTCAAGGAGGATTTAAAAACCGTTCGTTCGTTCGTTCGTACGTTCGTTGCTAAAGTCATGGGCAAGATTACTTATAGGGTGATTCTTTCTCGTCTAGTTTTCTCCTCTTCGAAGTGATATCTGCTCTCCCGTGTGTCTTTTCGCGACGACAACGACGAAGATAAACGTCTTACACACGTATCTATCTATGTAACGTGTTGGTTAAGAGAAGGACTTTAAAAAAAAAAAAAGAGAGAAAGAGAAAGAAAGAGAGAGAGAGAGGGAGAGAGGGAGAGAGAGAGAGGTGTAATTTAACGGGAATGAATCCTCGATCGAACTATAGTTACGTCAGTTCCTGTTTGCACTTTTCCGACTCGTCTTCGTCGTATTTATTTATACTTTTCATCGATCCGCAATCTTTCTTTCTTTCTTCCTATATAATTGTGTTATTATTCGGATTTAATATATAGGATAATCATATTTTATATTAAATTCGATTTATTCGTTAAGATGATTTTCTTTTTTTTGTTGCATATATAGTAGGGTGAGATAAAAGTATTCGTACAGTGAGTATGTGAAAAGAAAAAGATTTATATTTTCTACTTTATTAATTGTAATACAACATATATGCAAACTAACATTAGTAGTAATTAATATAAATAAACAAATGTTAATTATAGTATTTTGTAACTTACAAGACTTGAGTATTCGTCGAATTGTGAAATTTCACCAGAACCATAAGTATTCGTATATTGTTAATAATTAATATAAATGTAATTGTTAGTATTTTGTAGGATTCAGCTTTTGGCGAATAACTGCATCTAATCTGTTCGGCATGAATAATATTATGTTTTTAAGATATTTCGAAAATATGTGGAATATACTTGACTTTGTTTCAAAGTTATAGTAATTTTTTGTTATTGTTTTTTTTTTTTTTTTTTAAATTACATTATATTTAAATTGTATCGAATTAGATCAGATATTTTTGATTTGCATTATTTTTGTCCGAGATTTAGATTAATATCATAGAATTACAAATGATTTCCATTGTTTTCATGAAAAAAGTATTATACCGATCCCCGAGTATTCGATTCGAGTAAAGCTTCTCACGATTAGTTAATTACATCCGATCTTTATCGTTTCCAATTACGGAAATGAGTTGGAAATGTTCGTCGTAAGATTCATCGTTATTGCGAACCGTCTTCTCTCTAAGTTCCATTATGGTGTACAGCTCAATTTCACGCCTTCCGAATGATGATGATATTGTTTATCTCTTAAAGAAAGATGGAAATACTCTAAGATAGATGGATAGAAAAGGAAGAAAAAGATGAACGAATAAAGAATAACATTTATTTTCATGACAAACGATGGAATACAACTATTGGAAATAAATGATTGATAATAATATATTGAAAGAAAAAAGAAAAACGTTAGTAAATCAGTGTGATAAAAAATATATATATATTATATATAAAAAAAAAATAGAAAAGAAATATATATAAATATGAGAAATAGATAAAATATAATACAATATGTTACCTTTAATCGATATCTAGAATAAATCATTAACCAGTTAGATATGATTAACGAGTATACGATATCATCTTTTCATTTTTCCGATACAATTTAGATGACAATATAAAATTTATCGATATTTGTGCATTATAGAAAATAAAACGATAGATAAAGAAAAATATTATTATTATTTATAGTTCACACACATAGATTTAAGATGAAAAACAAAACAAAATATATAGCAGTCATAAATTGTCTTCAGGTAAACAAAATTTTGATTTTGAAAACTCAAAGGAACAACAGGGGGAAAAAGAAGTAATCTTGTGCATTTTTTTTTTACTAGAAAATGTGACAAACAATGAAGAAAAATACACGATTACAGTTTTTCGTTCGCGTCCAAAGACGCGTCGTGTCGTCTATCGTAAACGAAACACAGTAGAGTACTTGTTGCTTCGAATGCGCTTTTACATTGCAACGATCCGCATTTTCTCTTGACGAGAAATTGTTTCCGCAAAAGCGAGAAGATAAAAAGGTCGGTGGGAATACAAAACTTTTCTCTTTTGCTCTGCTCTTCCTTTATGCATGTATATATCTGGGGTTTTTTTTTCTGTTCTTTGTTTTTTTTATTTTCTTCATATTCCGTTGTCTGCGAGATTTCAAATAGCCCCGAGCATGAAAAGTCGTGAAAATATTCTACACGAACTTATGTTAGAGGTGGTGACCATTTTGTTACATTTATACACTGTGCATAATGTTTTAGATTAATTAAATATAATGTTGACCTGTTATTATATATATGTACAAACTTAATGTTTCATAATGATTTTTAATATTAAAAATGTGTAAGAGTAAAAACATTGTCAAATATAATAAATATTATTATGTGATAACGAGTGTGTTTTATAGAAATCATTTAATAATTATATAAATTGTATGTGTGCGTGTGCAGATACACATTTATATTTGTGATCGATCAATAATAACAATTTATGGTAAAATTAGAGTAAAAAAAATGATATGATAAGAAATTTTGAAAATTATTATTATTTTTATAATTGGGGGGATCGATTATAAAACAATATAAATAATATGAAATATTTTAACTAAATAATAAATAATGTTGATTAATAAGAGACAAATGGTAGAGGGTTCAAAAGAAATGTTGATAGAGTCCTGGATATAAACGAATCTTTTTCCCGATATTGTTCCCAAAGGATTTATCATATGAGATCCTATGAAATCGGACGTCTATCAAACCCACGAGGTCATTCTCGATGCGGTACTACTCTATAATTTGATTTTCCCGCGCGATTGCGCCCAGTCCGTACATCGAAACTCCATTTTCGTGTCACCGTGAAACGTCGACCTTACTTTTTTTTTACCTATCTGACACGTTATTTCAACTTTTGACAAGTCCCCCGTCGTTTGTATTACTTTCTCTTTTTATCGGTACACACCACGTCCTTGAAAAATTTCTTATAAATTTGGATAAACGTTAAATTGATAAGACAACGTTTATTGTTTTTATTTTAAAAATTACACAATTAACATTTAATTTCTCAACTTAATTTTTTAAAGTAATATTAGTAATGTTAATTCATATATATAAATGTAGTTGTAGCGTATATTCATATGCACAAATATTAATATTAAATAAATCCGAAAAATATTATTATGGCCTAATTTCTATAATATATATAAATGTATAGTATACATAATCAAATTTTAAATATATGTTACACATTATGGTAGGATTTCGTAAAACGTGGGGTCGCGTAATTAAATTTAAAGGTTGTCAAAATTTGATGCAAATTTCCAAATTTTGGGACGCGTAACGATCGAGAATGTTTAGTTCAAAAAACGTATAGTATATCTTTCAGTATATGATACTGAAAGAGAAAACAGTATCACAGTCTATGCCCAGGTTCGCTGAGAAATATTTGTTTCGGGTTTAAAGTGTCGCCAAGTGTAAAATTTTGTAAAACCTTGATAAAATAATACTAACTTGAATTTATTTTTTTTGATTTATAATACATAAAACAAAATGATTATTTAAAAGTGAATATAATTTCGTTTTTAAGCTCGTAAAAATGATATTTGTTATAATAAAAAAAATCCCATCATCGTGGTCAATATTTGATAAACCTCTGTAACTTGTACGTTTACTATACAAGCATATTTATATAAATCAGAGTTAAAAAAAGAAGTTAGAAAATCTTTGGTATACAATATCGAATCTCGTTCGCCCTTTATTCCCATGAGTTTCGCGCTTTGGAATAAAATGGTGGACGCGTAAATGCGATGAATCGCATTAGTTTCTTTCTCAGTGTGGGTGCACGAGTTTTACCTCCTTCTTCTTCTTCTTCTCCTTCTTCTTCTTCTTCTTCTTCTTCTTCTTCTTCTTCTTCTTCGACGACTTTCTTTCGAGTCACTCTTTGAAGATTGATCGTTCTTTTCGTATTTTCGCTTTCTATCTCTGTTTCTTTCTCTCTTTATTTCTGAACTTTTTTCTTTCTTGCACTTTACCTTGAGACCTCGTTTCTACCCACGTATATACTTACCTATATATATATATAAATAAGAGTATATGTGTATAGATATGTATACGTACATTTACAAGAACATTTCTTTGTGGTTCACGACAAAGCGACGACGACCATTTAGATTTATCTTTGAGCATTTTCGCGCCCTCAAGACGACGACTCTAAGTTTCTTCTTTCCACGATAGGTATCGCATTTCGGTACGAGGAAAAGAAAAATGGCGGAAAAGAAAATCTAAGTAAATACGTATGTAGTAGAGACATATGTACTAATATATATTACATATATATATATAAGAATATCTCATTGGTTTACTTGCTTGAATTGTTTTTCTTTTTCTTTTTTGTTTTCCAAATAAATTACTTAACCGTGTATATTCCTTTTTTTATATTCTCTTTCTTTGTATAAATCTATTTTTTGTTGTTGTTCAAATATATAAATTTCTTTCTTTTCTTTTTTATTAACACAAATATATCTTACCGTTAAAACACGAGGACGACAAATTTACATTGCGGATTAATAAAAATCCCGAATAAAATCGGACGAATATAAAAAAGAAAAAAAAAAGAAGATTTCTTTTAAGCATCCTAATAAAAATAATTCACATTTTATAATTATATTTAAACAAAAAAATCTATGAGATTGTATATAACGATCAATTATTATAATATTTAATCGAAAAACAAAACAAAAAACAAAAAGAATAGATTATTATTAAACGTTATTAAAAATATATTTGTGGTGGGGGGAAAAAAGTTTATTTAAAGGTCAACGAACTTTGTAGATTACAAGTGTAAAGATAGATCGGACCGATAAGGGAGAGTTTACGTGACCGGTACTCACATCAAGATGGCGGAGAGCTTACTTATTCAAGATATATAACTTTCCAATCGCGCTACCTTAATAGATATTCCAAAGAAACTTGGAGCGAATTTCGCGTCGAGGTTTACTGAATGCTGAGGAAGGAAGGTTCTCTCTCTCTCTCTCTCACACTCTCTTTCGTATTTGTGTGTGTGTGTGTGTGTGCGCTCGCGCACCTGTGAGCACGAGACTCATCTCGATCCAGTGGCCGATAGAAAGGCAATTCTCGTGGGGTCTGGGAGCAGCAAAATGTTATTCTTGGATGAAGTTAGAGACTCTACCGGTACGAGACACGAAGGGAAACTTTTCAACCGACTCTCCTCTCGGTTCCTTTACTCCTATAAAAGAAGAAGAAGAAGAAGAAGGAGCTTTCTTTTTGAAACCTTGCAAACGTTATGTTCGACCAATGACGTAAAGTCGTATATATATATATATATAGATAAAATTGTACTTTATTTTCTTCCACATCCTTCTTTCCCATTCTAATTTTCTCTCTCTTTTTTTTTATTGTATATTATGTATATCACAAGGGTGGGGTGGTCTCGTGTTATACGAATCAATCGATTCTTTTTATATTTATTTGATGAAGTAATTTATTTATTTGTTTTTGTTATCCTAGTAAGCAAATGTTGCGATACTATACTTATTATTTTAACATCTTTTGTATGTACAATTCGTGTTAATGTATGATTTCAACAAAAATTATTATTTATAAATCTCGTCGAGAGAATTCATTGTATATTTCTTTATCAATAAAAAAAAGAAGAAAGAAAACATATTGCAGCAACGTAAAAAATCGTTAATATACACGCGTAGAGACATTTTCAATTTGTATGTTTATTGACTCGAATATTTTGCTTTATTTTGAATTGATCCTCCGATCATTTGTAATTCAATATGGAATAAATAGGTTGTCCGTCGAAAAAAAAAAAATACGTTTTATTTATTTTTTTTTTTACTATGGAAACTTCTGATAGAAAAAATAAAATATGGAGATAGAGGAGTGATGAATGGTTGAGTATTTGTAAAAGCTGTTTACAATAAATGCACACACACACTTTTGGTATTCAACTATTAAATTCTTTATATTATATTTTCCCGTGTATTTTTACTTCTAATTAAAATATGTAAATTCAAAAAGCGAGGGTAGAAATGATAATGAAAAAAAAGAAGAAGAAAGAAGAATATTTAGGTTTGTTTATAAATATCCAGTGACCCGTTACATGATGTCGACCATTTGTACGAAGGATAGGCTATTGAGAGAGAGAAAGAGAGAGAGGGAACGGTGAGAGGATGTATCGTCCTTGAAGGATGGTGCAATTTTTCTCGGTAACGTTTCGTGCGGTGCATAAATGCAGCGAAAACAATTGCGTCCATCAAGATGAGAGTGCCGCTTAGCTTTTTCCTGCAATACGAATACATTTATGCATTTTATTTTATTTTATTTTATTTTATTTTATTTTATTTTAATTTATTTTATTTTCTGTATAATATATCTGATGTGTCGCAATATTTTTGTTAATATTGTTATTGTTCTTGTTGTTTCTTTTCTTCTTGGAAAAGTATTTCCCGATCACATGAAATCAATTTACATTATGAATTTTTAATGAAACTCGTTCAAAAATCAAAATCACTAGTATTTTTTTATTTTAAATAATTAATAAAAGTCTTGAACTTTTGGTGCTCTTTTAATCGTTTTATAATATTATATATTTTGAATAATTGATTTTTATTTTTTATATTTCATCAAAAATTCGTTTAGAAATTGTATAGAGTTTCATTGGATTTTATAATTTTGTTTTCTTTTTAACGTTTCATTGACCTCGTCATAAAATCTGTGTATATATCTATATAATCCATATCATAATATTCTTTCTTCTAACATAATTTAATATATTAGAAAGCTATAGAAATCTGGCGGATTCGTTCTTCGACCAATAGAAAAAATATGTCGCAATGGAAAAGGGTTTTATTGATCGGACACTTTTAAAACTCTGACACGACACGAACATCGAAAGTTACTTGGAATGTCGATCGTTTGAAACATTTCGAAACAGTACTATTTATTTTATGTTTCCGTTTGGTTATTATTTTTTTTTTTATTTTTTATTTTTTATTTTGTTCTTTTTATACTTTAAAGTACTATCAGGAGAGATCTACTTTGGCAGATATAATCTGTTTGATCTCGACGATTCGATAAACTTTTTTCGATTTGCCGTCGAATTTTATTTTCAAACGGTTGGAAATAAAAAACAAAAAAAAAGGGCTGACCCCAACGCGTAGAAAAAAAAGGAATTCATGTTTATCGTTGAATCAAATGTAAACAAAACTTTTTCCGCTAACGTAATCCCGTTGGTAGAAGTTCCAAATGTAAACTTCTTTTCTTTCTTTTTTTTTTTTTGTTTTTATTAAACATTTTTGCGCGTGCATACGCATATACGGCATTATCGTACGGAATATTTTGAACAGTATTTTTATTTAAAATATTGTCGTTCTACTACAACTTGCTTGTTTATTTTTGTTTTCTACCCCTTTCTGTTTTTTACTTCGAATTGTTTTAAAAAATCGTAAAATTCATAACAAAAATATTCCGATAAGCCAGTTTAATCCAAATAAAATCGATAGATTGAAGCGCATTATTTCTCTGTTTAAAACACATCACGATATTTGAAGATAATACGTTCTCGTGACTTCCTAATACGTTCAGAACAATGCCAGACAGAACCACACGTTTTCATCAACGCGTAATCGCTATTAATCGGCCCGCTAGGAAGTATAATCTCACCAAGTTATGAGCCGTACAACTAGTTTCTCGGATAATACAGTTTAACTGGGTATATTGGTAACGTGTTGAAATGTCACTTATTGTTAATGACTAAAATAAAGATATTTAATAATTATATTAAATTTGTACATATATACTTAAATATGTATATATAAAATTAATTACAAAAATATTCGTATCCACTTGTCTCTATTATAAATTTGAAATAATTAATATTAACTTGAAAATTAGGATTGTGTGTGCATGTTCATTCTTCATTTTCTCTTGCGATTATAATTAGTTCGTAGATAAAAAAAAAAATAAAAGGAAGATAAAGAAGAAAATAATAAAAGATCGAGAAAAGATGAGTTAGTGGTTGTGGTCGATTAACTGGACCGTTAAAGGGACATAACGCTAGCGAGAGATATGAACGAAGGGATTCTCGAAGGGCCACACCGCTAACGGGGGATGAAATTCCCATGAGTGATAAATTTTTCAAAGCGCGAAGAATAATAATCGGATGTGCGCTTAGTCGACGTTATCGTCATTAACTGTAAGCTTCATTGCGGTATTACTTAGCTACTAATGATGATGGTGTATGCTAGTGTGCGTTTATTGTGATAATGACTATTAGTTTGTGCCTTCATGGGAAGATTAATTATGACTTATTATTAAATAATGTCTCGAAAGATAAAGAAATTTGATTAGAAAACAAACCTAAAAAATTACATAATTCGATTAATTTCACATAGTTTAATATTTCGCATATATAAATTATATTTTATATTATGCTTTTTAAGAATATCATATAATTATCTTATACACACATAATATACTATATAATATAATAAGATTAAAAAAATTTTACAATATATTTAAATATAAATATTTATTAGTCAATATATAATATTATATCCTATTTTTTGATTTCTATTATAAATAATAAACAAAATACAAAAACCTTTTAAACTTATAATACGAAATATACAATTTGTGTAGTCAGAGAGTGTGTCTGATAATATAATGACTGATTTTAATTATAAGAATAATCCCTAAGGAACGTTTATCAAAATTCCTTTTTCACTGTTTGAAATGATGAAATTTGCAACATTCATTTTAGATCGGTTCGTCGTACTCCAAAAGCGTAACTTCTCCCATGGAACCAACGATATTACGTATTTGCATATTGAACGTGACGGTATAACCACAAATCGTCGGACATTGTCGATTCCAATTGCTTTTTGGTATTCATGGAACGGGAAACAAGCATCGCGTTCTAGAAACGTCGAGATGGAATCCATCGCATTGACTGTCGACGTCGTATTCGGTTTACCTTTACCTACATTCTCGAATCGCGAAGAATCGACTAACTTTTGCGAGTTTTATCGATATCACCACTACTACCACATCACCATCACCGTCAATACGCGAGTTCGACCTCCCTTTCCCATCTACCCACCCCTATTCTTTTTCCCCTATTCTTTTTCCCCTATTCTCGCGTTTTCGCATGAGATTACGTAGAAATAAAAGATACGAGAACACCAATCGATCTATTCTCACTTCCACGACAATTTTTATTCGAAAATCATCTCAACATTGTTTTTAATGTGTTTTTTTTTTTTTT
>NW_014569571.1:890442-892179 GCF_001313835.1 Polistes canadensis
GCATAATAATTATATTTAAAAAAATTTATATAATAATAATAATAATTATATGTGTTATTATAATAAAATAAATTTGATATTCATATAAAATAAAATACTTTAATAAAAAGATAGGAAAAGAATTAAATTTATTATTAACCCCACTATAAGAGTATATAATACTTCGTAAGTTTTCAAAATTATTCCTAGGATTTGTAAGGTTTAATAGAAAATCTTTATTTATACAAATATTACATAATTTTAGATGAAAAGAATTTAAAAAACAAATAAAAAAAATTGAGAAAGAATTAAAAGTTTCTTAGACATCTCAGTATTACTTGGAATCACAATAAGTTCCAGACAAGGGGATCCGCCTACGATCTATTCTATTTCTATTTCCTTTTGTCTTTCTTGATGCTATTGGAATATATAGAACCTTAAAGCCTTATCGGGAGAGACAGAGAAAGAAGAAGAGGGCCCGAAGGGCCCTTTTCTCAGGTAGCGAATGTTCCGACAGATTCCATAGATTTGTTCGACGTTTGTCCTCCTGTTAGGTTTTCTTTTCTTTTTCTTTTCTTTACCATCTCTTTTATAGCTTGTTCAACGATCTCATAGGACACGTCGCTACAACTTGTTGTTGTTTCGATTTCGAATGAAGTCATCTTTAGTTCCTATCTCTTTCTCTCGCTCCAAACTATCTTTCTCTTTCTACCTTTCTTTAGGAGCCGATATTATTCCAATACCGGAATCCCTCTCGTAAAATCCTTCTTGACTATTCCATGTTCTTATTCTCGTGTAATACGATACCAAATTCGAAAGATAGAAAAGGATGATAGGGTGGTATGCATGTATAAAATATTGTATTACATAGAAAGATCTACTTATTTATTATATAACAAATCGGAAGTTTATGTATTCATATATATATATATTTAGATTTAGATTAGTTTAGACTAGTTAGGCTATTTTAATATTTAAAAATTAAACGAACCACCCCGATTGATTTGTAAATTTAGAATTAATATTATTTACTCGATGTTGTTACTTTTCTTTATTTGAACATACGAAAATTATAATTAAAAATATTGTTTTATTATTATTATTATTATTTGTAAAATTGTTTTAATTATTGAGCACACATTGTTCGATTCACGTATTAATTAAGTTACGTATTACACGATGAATATGATTGCAGTTACGAGATATTTAATATTTTGACAAAAAAAGAAAAATAGGTTGCATTAAAGAATGATATGCAATTGCATTTAAGTTAATGGATCGGTGCATCCACGTAAAAAAATAAGTATTAAGCTGTACGACATTTTTTTCTTTTATCATTTTATTTTTATTTTTACTTAATAAAGAGCAGTAGCCTGTCCCAGTTCTAAGAATAACCCTGTATATGATCAAGTACGCGTTCAAAAAGTAATCCTACACGAAGATGTTTACGTTGTTACAAAAATAATATTTAAAAAGAAACAAGATATTAGTGTATGTTTAACATTTTATACTGGAGGCCTTTCTCTATCTTAAAAAAAAAATTTCATACATAACTTTAACGTTGAAAAAGGACACTATTTAAGCATTAAGTTTTGAAATAACTGATCATTCTGTTACAACCCTCCACATGTTAGACTTTGAACTTTTTCTGCCATCCTTTACGTAGGAAAATTGTTTTTCTTGTATATATAAATTATTTTTAATAATTATTAATAATTAATATAAATATATATAAAAATAATATAAATAATAAATATA
>NW_014569571.1:892439-898375 GCF_001313835.1 Polistes canadensis
ATTTTATATATATATATATAATTGTATTTACTTGCTCAAATCTCTTTTTATTATTAGAAATATTTTGCATTAGTAGACACAGTTTCTCTTTCTGTTTTCATCTCTTTCTGTTTTCACCTCTTCCTTCCTTTTCTTCTATGTCTCTCTATATGCTTTAAGATCGAACCAAGCGTAAAAGCAATGACTACTAAAATTACGAGAACGCATCAAGCTTGATTTAATTTTCGAACTTCTCTCCTATCTTTGCTTGAACGCAACTTTTAGTATATAAAGGATATGAAACTGTATTCGTGTTTGAAAGTTCTATTCGATTTCGAATTACGTGGCAATCGCGAAAATGTCGTTGATAAAAAAATTTGATTCTCTTTGTGAGGGAATTTAGGATGTGAAGGAGAAAAGGATTTCTGTTCTGATCTTTTGTATCGTTTTCTTTCACGCGATAAGAAAGATCGATAAAGTTTGACCGTAATTTTAATCATTTATTTTCCTATTTGTTTCAGGTAAGTGAAGGATTTTAAACTATTGACGACATTGTTAAATCAGGTTAGTTCCAATTCAAAGTATTCCATATTTATCTAAACTTTATGTAATTAGAGAAATAACGTCGTTTATACTGTTTAACAAAAGAATAAATATATTCTATCTCGAGGGATAATTATTGAAAATAAAATTAGTCTTTAATGGAAAGGATTATAAACAAAGAAAAAGATTATTTTATCACGCTAATAAAAAATATAAATGGCTATGTGTGTTAAAAACAGAAATCTGGATATACAATTATAAAATATCGATTTCAATATGTGAATTTGTTATGGGGACAAAAATATTCTATATCTAGCATATATATATATATATATAATGATTCCTTAAGTCAAATTGGTTCTAATTTTGATTAAGATTTGGTACGATACAGAACTCAAAAATAACAGTTGTGGAATCTATTTCGAACCGATATAATATCGGTTCTAAAGAATCGAAATCGAAAACGAAACCAATATAGTCGAGAACGGTTACGTTCTTAATAGTTATAACATTTTTTCAGTACTCGTAATTGCTTCAGTCAGAATCGATATGTAACAATTTGAAAGAGTTCATTTCGGAACTGTTTTAATCCCACATTCAAATTGATGTACTCGTATTCGGTTTAATTATATACAGGAATGGTTCTCGTATACAGATGTTACGAAACTGCATCATCCGAAATTTTTTTCGACACACACACACACACACATATATAAATAAATATATTATTTATATTTAATAATAATATTTTATTTTATGATATATATTAACAATTCTATACGATTCTGTATTTTCTATAAAATATCATAATAATAATAATAATTCTATCTTGTAATACTGTATTTATCACAGCGTCATTGTATTACGCGCGCAAGTATATGCATATTTATATATATAATTATTTAGAATTATTATATTATAATACATTTCATTTTTCATTTTAATAATCTCATTCATCAAGTGATATATATATATATATATATATATATTCGTCGGGGTTATATAAATTAAACAAATAATAATCAACCGTTTAAATGTGCTTAACGTTTCATTTATTTTTTATTATATTTCGATCTTAATTTTGATTATTTTATTTGATATAATACCTATAAATGTTATTTAAATTTGAATTTTACGTAATTATATATAAGTCGAAAAGATGTTGCTACAATTCCACGATTTAAAATAAATCCTTTTTTGATTTATTGATATATTTCAAGCGTGTTAATTAGCACGTTATAAATCAAATTATACGTGTGTTGAGTATAGCTAGACAGGAGATTGGTTTTTCCGCTCGAAGTACTTGAACGTGTTTCCATCATTTAATCTTTCACTTCATTGTTTAATTCCGTTCACGGAAAGACTTACCGGAGAGAATGCCATTTCCTTATGTCAAAATGGCATTGCTCTAGGCGTATTGAAATTTTCCGTTTTAGTTGACATAAAGATTGAGCTGCTGCTGCTAGCACAACGGTGTACTCTTTTGCTTTAGCTTCTTCTTCTTCCTCCTCCTCTTCTGCCAGTGCTTGTTCTGTTGATGTTGATGTTGCTGTTGGCCTGGTCTCTGTCCTATTCGTCCTTTTCTTCTTTAGTATTCCCTGCTTCAGGAAATTTGATCACGTGTGCCGGCTGTCGGAACGACCATTGCCGTCTGCATACAAACCGTTTTTGCACTCTATGCATCAACCTTTACCATTTTGCATACGACCTTAGAACCCATTATTATCTGTTCCTTGTCCCGCCACCGAAACTAACTGTTCTTCAATAATTTTCTTTTTTTTTTCTTTATTATATCACACCATCATAATTCAAGTTATTCGAATAATCAACTCAGCGATCTTATTTGTTCGCATTTTCTATTGATTTTAATTTTGATTTTGATTTGATTTATTTTGTGATTCTGAAGTTCATTATAAGTGATTTATTTCTCATTTTTTTCTGACTTGTAATTAATATTAAATTTTAATATTTTTATTTCTCGCGATCATTGTTTCTGTCTCTTTTTATCTTTTATCTGTTTTATTCTACAATCAATCTATCTTTCCTCTTTCTATATCTTTTTATTTATAATTTTACTATAAATTTTACAATAAATTTATAGTCTATTTCTCTGTCTCTCTCCTTTTTTCTTTTTCTTCTTCGATGATTTATAATCACGATTTCCATTTATTACTATTTTTTTCTTTCATTTTTTACAATCAATCTCTACAATTTTATTTTTCTTCTTTTTAGTTTCAAAGACCTTAATCGGTGTTTCT
This sequence comes from Polistes canadensis, assembly GCF_001313835.1. Taxonomy (NCBI): domain Eukaryota; kingdom Metazoa; phylum Arthropoda; class Insecta; order Hymenoptera; family Vespidae; genus Polistes; species Polistes canadensis. The sequence continues at coordinate 895,220 of NW_014569571.1, forward strand.
GTCTGTTTTGTTATATCTTTCAATCAGTTGATTCCTCTTTTTGATACAAATAGAAAAAACATATATATATATATATATATATAAGCGATTGGTGACGACAACTACGAAGCAACGACAACGATGTTACGATCGTAGTTCGCAATCTTCCACTTCGATTATCCTTTCGGAAAGTCGTCATTTTTCCAAGCCTCTATGGAATACTTTGCTCGTAATCCTACTTTCCGTAATGCCCGATAAAGAGAGTAATATCGTTTAAAATGAAAGATTTGATTTTACAAAGATCAGAGATATATATATGCTATCCATATATTATTTTAATCTGAACGAATTGACAAATTATCTTTTTATATTAGACTTTCTATAATATTATTAGCACACACACACACACGCACTTATTCATTTATATATATGTACATTTATATAATACGTTAATACACACAAGCTTATATTATTACATATATATCATGCATTCATACATACGTTCTCGTGAGTATACACACACATATACGCCCACATACGTATATACATCTTTTACAGAGATATTTCTCGCTGTTGCAACATCCAAGTTCGTATGAGTACACCCTTTTACACACATACATACGCATATATTCATCCAGGAAACGTTGGATCAAAAAGTGTACCTGTTAAAACCGAAATGGATTCGCCAGAAAGAACGAGAACCACGGTTGACGTATTTCGGGTTAAAACGCGATCGTAAAATGTCCTCTTAAATTATGAAATAAAGCGTTTATGGCAATTTTACGGTCGAGTTTCGTGGGATTATCTCTTATGCCGTAGGAAAGTTCGCATCAAAAATAGTAGAAAGCAATTTATCGCGCTTACTATGCTAAATAAATCCTCGATATTTTTGCTACCGTTTGCTATTTTTTGTTTCCAGTTAAAATACCATTTTCGAAAAACTTCGATGTAATTAAGAACGCTGATCATTTATCTTTTTTTTCTCTCTCTCTCTCTCTCTCTCTTCGTACTCTACTTATATTACAATCTTAATCAAATATCAATACAAATAACTGATAATTACATTTTTATATATATATATTTTCATTCTCATTGATTGAATAAGTTACATTATGAATTTTATAAAAAAAAAAACAAAAAGAACCAATTAAACGAATAATATTCTTTCAAGTAATTATTTTATTTCTAACAGAATTAAAAAATGAACAATACGAATAACTCTGATAATAATTTCTTATCCTTTTCAGTCCTACTATTAATCAAATAAATTCTATATCAATTGTGTGACAATATCAATAATCGATAACGCGAGAAACATTAAATAAATATCATTATTTAATAGATAAATTATATATGAGCTTTCCAACCGTTGGTATTATAATTAATAATACGAAACAATATTAATATGAAAATAAAATAATAGATTTAACGAAGGGGAAGATTAACGAACGAACTCTAACACGTATATAAGAAACACACATATATATCTCCGTAGATATTTGCACACAACTATTGACGTTTACAAACATATATATATAGTGTCTTATTCGTTTTAACTCGGAACAGTGTATAAACATAAGTGTATACACACCTAGTAAAGAAACGAAGGGTCGATAAATAAAAGATCGACGATACGGCTAATGGCATTTGCGTTTTCTAACCTTTTCAACCCAGTAACGTGACGTCTTTCTCACGGTTAACTATACACCGAAAGTATGGTGTGAAGGCAGGTGTGGTAATGATGGTAGTGGTGGTGATGATGATGGTGGTAGTGGTGGTGGTGGTTTCGTATACGTCAGAAAATCGTTTCCTTGTATTCTAGTTTATCTCTTAACCATCTTTTCTAAGTATTTTTAGATTTTGCATCTGCGTTACATCCTCGTTGTCGTCATTGTCGTTTTCGTCATTTCGACACGATGACGATGACGATAATCACGCGAACTTTAACGCCTCTCTCTCTCTCTCTCTCTCTCTCTCTCTCTCTCTCTCTCTTCTTTCTCTATGTAAAAATTCATCCTTGTATTTCTATTAGCAAGAATAGAATAATTCCGATGAATTTGTTTAGCTTCATCGGAATTATATATCTTCGTAGAATAATTTATTTATCATTGGTTGATCCGTTAAGTCAAAGGATAGAAGTAAGAGGAGTAGGAGGAGGTGTGGGCGGAAATGGGGAAAATGTTAAATGATGCATAGAAAAGAAGTACAAAAAAAAATAGAAATATTATTTTCCTCCTTTAATTTAAAAAAAGAAAAAAAAAAAGAAAATCTTTGTCTTATTGTTAGGCATTGTTCTTTATATTAACTATTTAGTATCGTTTCTTTCCTTTTTTTCTTTTTTTTTTTTTTTTTTCAAAGTTTTACCCGATCACGTTCCTCGCCAAAGGCTAATTGCATTACGTGTCTCTCTTTCTCTTTCTCTCTCTTTCTCTCTCTCTCTCTTTTTTTTTCTCTCTTGTTGGAATAATTTCAACAAAGTATTTCTTTCGCAGATCACGTAATTTTTTTCTTCTATTGTTCACATATAAATACGTATGTTAATTAGGATCGTTGTTTTAAAAAAAAAAAAAAAAACGCGAATGGAAAAATTTCGAACGGCCTTATTCTTATTCCTCCGTGAAAAAGAAATAAAAAGAGCATAAGACAAACGAAAAATGATCTTCGCTTGATTAGATGTTAATATTACGGAATTTTGATTTAATTAACATCAATTCTTTTTTTTTCTTTTTTTTTTTTTTTTATTGCACTGCGTAGAAAATTGGAAAAGAAAATATGTGACTGGTGTTTCTTATTATTGATCTTTGCTATATTTGATTTTAGATTTTTTTTTTTTTCATTTTTGTATTTTTTTTTTTTTTTATTTTTCTATGCACAAATATATGCAATAACCTCTCGTTTCCGATAAAACACATTGTAAAATAACTCGACCACGAATTTGTCTTTTTTTTTTTCTTTTCTCCTTTTTATTATATTGAACGAATGCAAGTGGTTATATAACGAATGCTTTCTCTCTCTCTCTCTCTCTCTTTCTTTCTTGTTGAAGGACTGAAGGACTCGACACAAAGGGTGTACTGAATACAGAATTCCAATGTAAAAGAAAAGAATATTCGCGCCTCTTCAAAACGATTTTATCACGTTCGTTCTTGTTAAAAGCTTTACCTTTTCTTTTTTTTTTTT
>NW_014569571.1:899275-904784 GCF_001313835.1 Polistes canadensis
ATATATATATATAGTTTCAAATTAATATATATATAACCTATCTATATATATATATATATAGGTGAGATTAGCAACCTACCCTCGATTAAAAACAATAAACCGCTTCCAGAAATAGCTATACAAAAGCTATTATAACAGGACGAAGTCCTAATAAAAAAAAGAAGAAGAAATTATATTTATATTTTCGATTATTTCATTGTTTTTTTTCTTTAGGAACATTATGTCACACCTATCCAATATTATCATCTTACGTATATTCCTTATATTAATCAAACTTTAATTCATCAAATTATTACCTTGATATAAATTTATGATACGTATCAGTAATTTTATAATTAACACTACAATTAATTATAAATAATTGTGTATTGTATCTATTAAATAATGTTAGATACTATGAATAATTTTTACGTTCACTTTGATTACGAAATAATACGATAGTACTATTTCCTTCTCGTTCGTCATCGAATAAGAATCGATAAAGAATAAAAAGTAACAAAAAAAGAAAAATAGTACATACATGAACGCGTATACACTCGGTGGGGTAGGATAATGGCAAAAAGCGTTTCCTAATTTGAAATTTCTGGCGAGTTCTAACAACTACTTCTTCATCCCCTTAACTGGCATGACGTGAGCTTAGGGTGGTACTTAGAACGACATAGAAAATAAAAGAAAAAAAGAAATGGGGAAAGAAAGAGAAAGAGAGAGAGAGTATCAAATAAGGAGAAAAAATACTAAATGCTTTCTCTCTCTCTCTCTCTTTCTTTCTTTTTTCTTTCTTTTTTCTTTCCACTTGAAGAAAATTGCAAGCGGAGTGGCAGATGTTGCCTGTTTTTCCTTCTTCCTTCAAGTAGCTCGTGGAAAAAGAAACGTGTGTCAGCCTGTATATACTACGCAACCTGTATATATATATATATATATAATACTTAAGTATATATATATATAAGTATGTATCACGATGTGCAATGTGTCAGGGGTTAAGGCTAAAGTGAAAAAGAGAGAGAGAGGGTGAGAGAGAGAATGTGAGATGCTGGGAAAACGTACGTCAAGACGTACAATGTCACAACGAGATAAAAGCCGTCAGTGAAAAAAAAGAGAGAGAGAGAGAGATAAAGAGAGGAGGAGAGCGAAGGGTGAGAGAATAGAAACTGGATATCAAAAGCCTCTTGGAAAATTTTCTCACAGGTAATGTTCGTTAAATATTTATAATTTTGATCAATTTTGTTTTTCTCACAAAATTTAAATTAAATCGATTGCATTTTGTTCTCTCTCTCTCTCTCTCTCTCTCTCTCTCTCTCTCTCTCTCTCTCTCTCTTATGTACACATATTTTTTTCTTATTTTTGGGCATGCAATACGTTAACACTGGTTGGTTAGAAAACTCTCAGATATCTTATATATACTGACTGGTATTATGTGTTTGTGTTAGAAATTGAAATTAAATATTAAATTGAATTTATCGTAAAAATAAAGAATATTAAATTGAACGTTGTATAATATCAATTATATAGTTAAACGAATCGCGTGCCGTTGACAGCATTCAAATCTAAATGGCTTTTCATTCAAATTGTATTAAATTCGAAGAAAATGTATTTTATTGTTTGATAATTGCATTATATTTATGTCATGTTTCTATTTGATTTTTATATATTTTTTAATATCATTTATTTATCGAGTATATGGAAAAAGAAAAAAAGAAAAAAAAAAGCTTTGAAAAATCCCGAATAATTATAATAAATACTAATAATATTAGCTACTAGAGTAATAATTAGTAGTATTAGTAATAGTTATATTAATTAATACTAATAATTATTAGTATTGTTGCAATATTCGATAAAATTATAAGAATAAGTTGTATTTCCGATTAATACACCATATACTAATAATTGGAAATACGAAAGGTGAAGGGAGGGGAGGAGGAGGCGAAATTAGTAGAGTGTCATTTAAATGGTCCAATTTAAGCTCTCAACAGTTTGGCTAAACAATCTAAATTGAACCAAACATCGCAGCAACCCCGGGAGTTATTCGATTTATGCATATGTTCAGTTTGTTAAAGATATTAACGAGAAGAAGAACTGTTGTTTATTGATTCGTTACTCCAAAAACTTTGATATAATTTTCTAAGAAACTAGAAATATCTTTCCGGTTGACGATAGACGGAATGATTAATGTTTTATCTGATAGATAATACAATTTCTAGAATTATTCTTCAGTTTTCACAATCTCGCAGATTTATAGTTTTTTTTTTTTTTTTGATTATTCAACATATCTCTATCAATGTATATAAATAAATATTATTAGTTTTAATACGATTAATATAAATAGTTTCAAACGATCTTAGATAATATATTATTTGATCGATTGTTTCTTTTAGAAATCGTATAAACTGTGTTTTATCTCTCTGTTTGTTTGTTCGAAAAGATAACTTATTCTTTTTTTTTTTCCTTCTTCTTTATCTTCTTCTTTTATTCGCTAAAAATCAAGAATCGAATCTCTCAGAAAAAGGTGTGAAGAAAAATTGCAGCAAAGATATAGTGTGTGTGGTCTTATGTTAGTTCACCTACGCGTTTTCAACCTTTCCAATTTTAACGTCCAACATTGCGCTTACCTTTTTCTATTTTTTTTTTTTTTATTTCTCTCCTTGTTTCTTTTTCTTTTTCTTTTTTTCTTGGCCAAAAGAAAAGGCGGAAATCCTTTCTTTACTTTACACGTTAGCACTTTGAAGAATGGCGTATAGCTTTTGAGCTTACAGTCACTCCGACGTTTTCGTCTTCTATTGCACTCTTTGGATCGTTATTTCGAAGATGGAAGAGATGTTGGTGGGTGAGAGGCAGGGTGAAGGGGAAAGGGTAATGACTTTTTAAGATCCAGAAATTACGAGTGTTCCGCAAAAAAAGAAAATCTAGATTTTGTTCTAGCTCTTATTATCTAACTATTATTTCAATTGTATAAATATATATATTATTAATAATAAATTATATTCGATTATGCATCGAATCATTTTCCAAAACGTGACTATGATTCTTTCTCGAGATATAATACAAAAAAATAAAAATAATAATGAAAGAGAGAAGAAACGAGGAAAATCTCTGAATTTATGAAGAGACTCGAAAGTTAGCCATCACTTGCTCTTCTTTGTTTTCTTGTTTGATTCCTTGCTTGATTCCTTGCTTACTTATTATTCTTCACGCGCAAAACGTTTGATATAGATTTATTGTAAAGGATTATGTTCGCGAGTATTATGTGTTTTAAAAAGAAAGATCTAATTCGTTTTACAAAATATAAATGAAGAATTTATCACAAAATGTGCATTATTTCTATAGGAATCCTCAATATTTTTCTTTTCTTTTTCTTTGCTTTTCCCTCTTTCCTTTTTTCTTCAATATGTAACTGAAAACATGTGAATTGGAAATTGATTAATTCAATAATAATTCAATTAATTCATTCATACGATTAAATAACTAACAATAAGTTTCATGCGAAATAACTAATCTTTTTGTGGAAAGTATATAAAAATGATTATTTTACAATGTTATATTTATGAATTATTATTCATAATTATTCTTGAATTATTTATTTAATTATTATTGCAAATGATTGGAAATTGATTTATTTACGTGCATATATACAGCATTGTATACAAGACGTAAATACATCTAACGCGCGAATAATTATATTGAAATATTATTAAAATATTATTAATTAAATTGTATCGCTATTAAAAAATAAATATAAAATATTGTATCTAATGTGAATGAGAGAATATAAATGATGTGAAAAATATGTTCAATAACTATTAAGAAAAAAACGTTTTAACACGTCTGGTAGGAAGCTTTAAACACTGACGACGGTGAAAGAACAGAAAATGGGAGAGGAATGGTTAGGTTAAAATTTTTTTTAAATATGTACACACCTCTCGCGTCTCAGTTGGTATCTATATTTCAATATTATTGTTTTTATTCTATTCTAAATCTCGTCGTTTCGAACTTCTGTAAACAAATTGACCTTCGTATACGCTTGGTTGCTATCGAGTTTACTGCGCACCTGTTTTCGTATTCAGTCTTATTCGAACATCGTGGTATATAACAACGTTATTAGAAAAGTAGTTAATAAAACTTACTTTCGCGTATACGTGTGCGTTTTTTGTTTCTATGCAAATAATATGGATATATGCGCGAGTGTATATATGTGTGTGTGTGTGTACAGTTGGTGAGTGATTTACGTACATGTGCATACGTGGATATACATATCAATAATGTGAGTACATATGAAATAATTAAATATTTTTGGGGAAGCACATATTAAAATAATTTGATTGTACATTAATAATAATAGTTTTAATAAATTACAAGTGGTTATATATAAATTCATAAAAGATAAAATATTTTCCTTCGTTAATTACACGAATATCTTGAATTATACACTTTAACGGTAACATATATGCTTAAACGAAAATTTAGAGATAAATCATTCTGGAAATTGAACGGTAATTACACTATTAAGATTCATAGTCAAATTTTGATTCGTGTGGAATGAAAGGTAAGTTAAATGAATCAATTATATACGAATAATTATATATGTATGAATAATATTATATATTTATTCATTTTAATTAATTTTCATTTTACTAAATTAATGTTTTTGCAATTAAAGTTTAATTGGAAGGAGTGAATGCTTTTATGCGAATAATTAAATAGTAAGGTTTTGATAATCATCATTCTATTGATATATACAGAATATTAGATATTTTTTTATTTTTATATAATTATAAAAAGAAATAAGATAATAAATATATAAAATAATATTATATTACCTAACAAAAAATATTTTTTTGTTCAAATCGTTGAAAGTGTTCAAAGTGTAATAATTAAAATGATGACGCGTATTATTCCGCATAGAAAATTACGAATGCGGTGAAAAGGAGCTTTTTCAAAAGCAAAGCGTGGAAATATCTTTCTCTCTCTCTCTCTCTCTCTCTTTCTCTCTTTCTTTCTCTCATTTTATTTCATCTTTCTGAGAATACGAATAGAAGTAAAAGTTCTTTTCTCGCTATCGAGAAAATGCATCGAAATTTTCTCTCCCACTTTCTTTTTTCTCACGATCCTTCAGTTCTCCTTTATCATTCGTCCGTACAGAAGATTTCTCTTTCAAGTTCTTTTCCTTCTTTCTCGCTGCCTATGAGTTCTTCTGAAAATGCTCTGGTGAACCGAATCGTTAAAACCCCGTAAGAGGATTTTTCCGACTTCCTGCTACTCCTCCTCCTCCTCCTCCTCCTTCTTTTATCTTTTTATCTTCTTTTTTTTTTTTTCTTTTTAAGCATAAACACATTTGTATACACGCTTCAATGCTCTCCTACCTTTGCTCTTTTCTCTTATATTTTTTCTTACGAATCACAAATTTATCCATCTTAACGTTTCATCGCATTTATCCACGAATCTATAAGTTGATTTTCAATTGATTATTATATATTATTATTATATATATACTATATATACTATATATATATATATA
>NW_014569571.1:906034-912649 GCF_001313835.1 Polistes canadensis
ATAATATATATTTTTATAAATTTCTAAAACTGGTACAAAAAATAAATCAAATTGTATGTATAATATTCTTTTTCTTTTTTTCATATTGATATGCGTGTATAGAAAAATTTCATAATGACAATACGAATTTACGATATTCCATCCTATTTGCCAACTTTTTGTTCATCCAAAAATCCTGTGATATATTTTATTTAATTCAATTCTATTTTACTTTTTTTTCTTTATGTTTTTTTTTTGTTTTGTTTTTAATAAATGTTCTCTTACCGGACAAGTGAAAAAAAAAAAAAGAAAAATAATAGAAGCAATAGAAAATAACCGAGGTGGAAACTTAAACGTCTTTTCATTATTTTCCGTAATTTAGTGCACTAAGGAAGGAACGAATTAAATCACTTTACCGTGGTGTAGAGAGAGTGCACGCGTTCCGGTATACTTTGCATTTGCATTAAGAAGAAACCAGTACGAGGAAGTGGTAGTGATGGTGGTGGAGGAGGAGGTGGTGGTGGAGGAGGGGGGAGGGTGACGGGATGGGGTAGTAGGGGGTGTTCTTGTTTCTCCCAATTTACTTGCCGTGGAATGCTTTCTCGTATTTCGAATTTCTTTTATTTTCTTTTCTATTTTTTTTGTTGTTTTTGTTAACAACAAAAAAAAAGAATAAATAAATAAATAAAAGAAATAGAACGAGTACTCTGAAATAGAACGAATTGTGTGCACTGTATTTCGAGGCATTAAGGAAAATTAAAAAAGAATGTCTATGGTTTTCTACGGATGGCCTCTTAATTACAAACTCTTTCATTATGTTTCATTAGTTTATTTTTGTTTCTCCTGATTGGACATCTTTTTATTTTATGCTTTTTATTTATTCTTTTTTTTTCTCTCTGTTTCTTCTAATTTTATTATTATTTTATTATTTTATTATTTTATTATTAATATAAGAAATTATTTTAAATATATTATCTCGATAATATTAATTCAAATAAATAAAATGTAATATTATTTTACGAAATGTGTGTGTATTAATGATTTGTTTTTTTGATATAGAAAAAGAAGTAAATAATTAAAGTATGAAATTAATATATATATTATATTTTTAATTAATATTGAGAGAGATACGAATTTCTTAGAAATGGAAGTATTAATATTCATGATTGAATGAATTATTTCTAAGAATGATAACGTATTCTCATTGAAAAACACAACAAACTTGAAAAAGAATCGATCGCGCAACGTTCTTATCGAGACTTTGTAACTTGAACGATGTAGTACGACACTGACCTGTTGTACGTCAAGTGTCACGGTTAAAAATCGATAACTTAGTAGATAGTTTGCCTTTTGTGCATATAAACAACTAGTATCGCTTTTAGATACTTCAAATAAATTATATCAAATTTTTATTTTATTTTTCTATTTTTTATTTTTTTTAATACAAACTTTAGAGTGAACGAAATTATTGTAATTGGTCGATTAATTAAATAGAAGAAAAACATATATATATATATATATATATATTTAAAAAACAATATGAAAAAAAAGAAAAATGCCGTATCAGAAAGATGAAAACAAATTGTAAAATATAAAAAAAATTTGTAGAAAATTTTATTACAAAATTTTTACCAAGTAAAATTAATAACCGTAATCCTTTATTAATGACACTTAAGATAACATTTTCTTATTATCGAGAGACAAAAAAAAAAAACAGAAAAAGCACACACAAAAGAGAGAAAAATAATCGGTTATTTGTTACTCTCTTCGAATAAAAGGAATCTGATTCAACGTCGAAGTGGATAGGATTTGCGGTCCATTCTCTTTTACCCACACACACATACACATACACCCACATATACACAAACATACATATATTCTTCTCTATCTGTTCGTTTTTTTATGTCCTTGCCTTGTTTCCTGACGAAGCAATTAGTAAAAGTTGCTGATAAGAACGGATGACCTCGAATGGATCGGTCGTCATTAGGACCCAGCATCCCTCTCTCTCCCTCTCTTTCTTTTTCTTTCTTTTTTCTTCTTCATCTTCCTCTTCTTCTTCTTCTTCTTCTTCTCTTTCGTTTCTTTTTCACCAGACAACACAAACGAGCCGGCTCGAGAGAAGAGAAACCAGTCGTGCTCGTTCGAGAAGCTAGCATCTCGATTACGAATTCTGTGTCCCCGACGTTCACAACCTCTTAAGGTGAACGAGAGAGAAGAGGTACGTTGAAACGGAATGCGAGATACGATTAGATGTCCTTTCTAAAAGAGGAAAACGAGAGATCGATCGATCTTCTGTCTGTGCTCTCTGTTCCTTCATTCTCTCTCTCTCTCTCTCTCTCTCTCTCTCTCTCTCTCTCTCTCTCTCTTTTTCTCTTATTCTCTTTCTCTGATGGATTGTGAGATTAATAGGGTGATGAAAATCGTTAAGCTTCAACGAAAGTGTTCATACACATACATACATACATACATACATATATAGATTCGTATATATCTAGTTTGTTATAATTCTAGAAAGTGTTCATGTACATACATAGATTCCTCCTATATTATGTACTTTATTACTATCCTAGAAAGTGTTAATGTACTTGTGAATGTATACAAAAAAAACAAGAAAAAAATGTACAATACATTTATACGTTTTATAATTATAGTAATATATATCTAGTTTGCTACTTTGTAGAAAGTGTTCCGGTACATACCACAGATGCATTCCTATACGTGTACGTTAGGTAGTTAAATATTTCTACTTGGTTACATACTAGTTCTATCTTATTATACGTTCTACTTTCGAAACTATTCGCTCAACAACGCTTTCAATACTTTTACTCGTACTTGTTTTTTTTTTGGGGGGGGGGGAGGGGTTTAATATGTAGATTAATTGTTTTTTGCTTTTTATTATTAAATTTTTCGAATGTTAAATTTGCAAAATGAAAAAAAAAAATTAAATAATTTTGAAGAAAAAATGTATTAGTAGTCGCGTGTATAGGGAAAAGCAAACGCGTGAAAGTATAATACAAAATTTCGAATTAAATATTATTAAAGTATAATTGATTTGTTTTTTTTTATTTACGTGTTATTTTTAATAGTTATAAGTCAAATTTCATTCGGTTCATTACGTTGTTTTCTTAATTTTCTTTCGATTTGGTTCTTTTTAAACCAAGAGAAAGTAGTATGTAAGTACCCACTTACGTTAACTTACCGCGTTCTACCGTTAAGTCACGAAAGCGATCTGCGTTCTCCGTTATTCCGGGGTCCCTTATACGGATTAGCTCGATCTCAGGAGCGTGCACCTTTAATTAATTAGCTTATCCTGTGCGGTTACACGCTGCCTTATATCTCCTTCCCTTTGTACGATCACGTTTCTTCGTCTTTTCCTAACTATAGTCAGATTCTAACGGAAATGATAAGCAATTTCGTTACTTAAATTTAATCCAATATATCGTTCAACTTTCAAAACAGTTAATATAAAAAATCAATGCACACATGAAAGATCATTTGAATTTCGTAAAAAAAGTTTTCTAAACAAGAAAATTACTCTTCATTCGTATTACATATTATATAAATATATATATTATATATTATATAGCATAAAATTTTAATAATAATATTTCAACAAATTCCAAATGATTTATTTATATTTTTGTGTTATTACTTATATATATTCTTTTTTATATTTAATTATATTAATATTTTTTTTTCTATAGTATTTAAGAATTATAGTATTATAAGTATATATTTATAATATATATATATGCATACACACATATATCGATATTATAAATATATACTTTATTAATATACTAAGTATATTTTTATAGTATTATAAGATTTTATTTCTCTCGAAGGAGAGATAAGGAAATGTTAAACGTTTAAAATAAAACTTCTCGAAATTGTTGTATCGAAAATACAAAGATCAAAGATCAACAAGCATAAAAAAAGAAAGTGACAGTGGGAAAAGAAACGTGTCATTCACCCGTTCGCTATTCAATTAAGACCAGTTTTATTACCGATACTCGTTTTTCTCTTATATTATATATCCTTCCACCATTCCATAGCCCTTTTTTAAATCATCCTTGTTCCCTGTACCGTCCACCCACCCACCTGCCTGTGCCCATCCCCCCCCCCGTCCATCCCTTCTTGCCCCTTTGTTCCAAATTACACGGTTCCGATCTATTCGAGTGACTTTTAATTATCGCTATACTCCTCACCGGGCTGAATGTAATAACGAGCGACGGTATCTGGCTTTGACAGAAGAATTTTTCCCTCCCTTACCCCCCCCCTCCCCCCTCTTCCGGTCAGTAATAGTAGTAGTAGTAGTAGTAGTCAACGTTTTAGTCGTGAAACTTTTCGAAATTTAACATTGGTGGGTGGTTAGTTGGTACAGCTTACCCGCCACGGTGTCACGAATTCGCGTTAATTAAAAATCAAGCTTTGCTCTTGGACCTTGCAAGAAATATATATACTTTATATATGTATGCACACACACATCTATCGATATTATAAATATATTCTTTGATAATTGTAATATATAATATAACTGATTAATATTTATTTTTCTTTTGTCTTTTTTGTGATTAATAAGAATAGTGTTCATTTTTTTTTTTTAGAATATTATTAGCTCTTGAGTATGTGTGACTTGTCGGAAATGAATATTGCGTAATATAATATATAGTGTCAGTAAATTTTCTTTGACAACAACAATTTCTCAATTTATTTTATTCACATGTTTAATTTACTTTTTAACATACATATTTTCCTCTCTCTCTTTCTTTCTTTCTCTTTTTTTTGCTTTTTTTCTCCCACTTTTCTCTAATTCCTACACGTAGCATAATTTAATGGAAAACCTTATTAAACAGTACTTTTACGCAAAACCGAACAAATTTCGTGAATTTAACGAATTTCAAAAAAGAGTAGACTAACTTTCCTTGTATCATAATAATGAGTGTATATATGTTAGTCGTTAACGTTAAACCAACAACAAACATATCTCTCCAACAACACATATCATTCGAATCCTGTTGACAAACGAAATAACGTATACGAACGTGTATGTTGTACTTAGATAATAGAGGAATTCTTTGAAAAGAAGGAAAAAGAGGTAAATCGTAGAAATATACTGCTTGTTGGGATATTCTCTCTCTCTCTCTCTTTTTCCCTCCCATCTTTCTTTTCGCCAAACAAACCAATACACATACATACGTACATGCATATCCCATGTATACGTGTTTCTTAACTAATACGACTGGTAAGCATGACGTCGCTAAAGTGTCCGTAATCGAATAAGTAACTTTAACCGTGCTTCCAAGTATTAAACCTCTTTACAGGGTTTTACAACTTACCCCCTCACCCCTCAACACATACCGTTTTTCTTGCACTTTTTATCTTTATTTCTTTTCCTCTATATATCTCTCTCTCTTTTTCTCACTCATTCTTTATTTTTTTTTTTACATATATAAATTCTCTTTTCCTTTCTCTCTCTCTCTCTCTTTTATTTTATACATATACATTCTGTTTTTATTTTTTTTTATTTTATTTTTCTCTCGAAGGTCCAGTTTCTTTTTCTTTCTATTTAAGATCTACTCATATATATATGTCTCTCTCTCTCTCTCTCTCTCTCGTTGACGGTCGAATGTTCACCCTCTCGTTGAAGCCAATTATTCCTTTTGGAGAGGACAATTACGTGAGTTTCTGAGTGTGTAGTTGTCGTCGGCACGTCACGAATGTGCGTGCGGGATAGCACACGGTTACCGCTTTGTAAGTGCTACGCGTTTCTGCACTCTTCGCTAAGGGAAAAACACGTTCCCCCGTAATTTCGGCCTTAATGAGGATGAGAGAAATATATTGTATAGTTGTGTATGTATGTGTGTGTGTGTGTGTGGTGAAGATCGAAAGAGACACCACGTTGAACATTACAGTGTGTTACGCACTGTATCCTTACTTATATCAGGTACATTTTCTGTGTCTCTTTTAGAAGGTTCGAGAAGGGTTCGAAAAAAAAGGGGGTAGCATAGGTAGAGAACAGAATGGAAAGGGGAAAGAAAAAGAACGATAGGAAACGTTTGGAATCTCGGCGAACTCGATTCGCCAACAGTGAGAATCGTTTTATGGTCATGTGTCGTCTCTTTTCTTCGCGTATATATATATGTATGTATGTATGTATGTTCGTTTAGTTAGATGTTGGATGTACATTGTACATGTGTACGATACGTGTAAATCTCGCTAACTTGATTCCTCGACGAGTCGAATCGTTCCACGGAGTAGTTTAATGAGCACCTATGTGTATGTACCTATAAATCTACTACCTGTGTTACTCTTACTATCTTTTATGTGTTTTAACATTAGTACTTAAATATAAGTTGTTTGTATTTAAATCCAATGTGTTGGATATTTTTATTCGTAAGGGGTGGGAGGAAGAAGGCTTAGGGAATATTTGTTATTGCATCGTAAATATTTTTATGAGGATTCTGAAAAGAGAAGTTAAGGAAAACACAAATTGGATTTCATTGTGTGGAAATATAAATTAAATATTATTTATATTCGTTGTATAACGCTTAATTGTGATTTTTTTTTTTAATTTAATTATATGTTTAAATCTGTTCCTTTTTTCTTTTTATTTTTTTATTAACAGTTATAACG
>NW_014569571.1:912674-916721 GCF_001313835.1 Polistes canadensis
TATATATATGTATAGACAATAAATTATTAATTGTTTGAATTATATTTTATATTCTTATAATATTATATATTTAATATATATTTTATAATGTATTTTTTTGAATATAAAATTTTATTTAACTAAATTTCTTTTCGCAATTATTCTTTTTCTTTTTCTTTTTCTGTTAAATTTAAATCCAGGTAAATCCAATTATAAGAAATAGAATTAGTATATAAATCGATCTCTCCATTTTTTTTTCTTTTTTCATATAATATGGAAACAGTTTTCTATCTTTTTCTTATTTTCTTATTTTCGTCTGATCCTTTTCGCAAATTAAATTTTTCTAAATTTTTCCAAATTGGAATTTAAATGTCAATTCGTTTAGAAGTTCGTCCACGTGACGTGACAGACTACATGATGATGAAGTATAAGTTATACCGTCGAAGCGCAAAGTTTCTTTAGGGATGTTTCAACGTATTTTTACGAGAACTTTAGTTTCGTCTTCTTCTTCTTCTTTTTCTTTCTCTTCTTCGACTACTTCTGATATTTTTTTCTCTTTTTTTTCTGACCTCTTCTACCAAAGAGTGTCAAGAAGACAGGATTTTTTCGTCGTACATGAAAAATAAATTTAACATTATCACGAATACTCTATTAAAACGTCCGTTCTAGAAAAAACAATTTGATTTTAAATAATTCTTATTGTCTAGTCAATGCTATTATTTAAATTTTACCAACCATATTACGCGTTTAAATATTTTTCAATTTATATACAATAAGAAAATTAAAGTGAAAGCTTATAATAGAAACAATCAAACGTTCTATAAAAAATACAAAAAGATAATCCTGCACATAATTTCGAATAAACCAGAAAGATTTATCTTAGACAATAGTAATAATAATAATTTAGATATTTGTATCTATTTAATTTCGTTAGTTCTATTTATTCTCGTTATAACGAAAAAGAATTAAAATAAAATTAGAATTGGAAGGGGGGTGGTGGTCAGAATTTCGAAACGATATCAACAATATCAAAACTATTGTACAAGTTTATTTTTGATTATATTTCCACGTATAAAAATGGAGATATGTTGGAAATGTTGAAAATAAATTGGAAATAGTGTAAGATAAAATATATTTTGTATTTTAAAATAGGGGATTTTTTTACGAGCTTGAAGAGGTCATTTTCGATCAGACGCCACATGCATTGGGGATTGAAGAAATCGTTGGACCGTATAAAGCAGACTAAAGCGAAATAAATAGAATGAGAAAGAGATAGATAGAGAATCGGTAACGAACGGATAGAAACAATTCGAACTAACGAGCTTTGCCTCGACGTTGAAGCTGATCGCGCGCGTTTGCTATAGCGAATTAAAAAAAAAAGGAAAAAAAAAAGAAAAAAAGATAGAAGAAGAAGAAGAAGAAAATTCCGTTTATCTCATCGAATTAATCTTGCTTTTAAAAAATTTGCCTCTTTTCGCGTTTCTTCTCTAATACGAGAAAATGAATAAAGTAATGTGTATCTTTGTTTTATTATACATATATATATATATATACACGTATAAGTGTATGTATGGGATGCATTGATGCATGTAAATATGTATATATGTTAACGTAATATCCAATAGAATTTTCTATAGTCAACGTAATCGTCGTTCGAGTGTAATCGAACAAAATTGAACGTAATATTAATTCGCATAATGCTGCAACTCGTATTATTTTCTCTCTGTTTATTTTATTTTTTTTTTTAATTTTAAACTTTTGTTAGAAGAGATAAGAAGAAGAGAATTGTTTAGAAATGAAATAATAGATTGTTGTTATAATTGTTTTGTTCGAGTATTATCGAAAAAACAAATCGACAAACAGCTCGAGAATTATCCGATAGCAAGCAAACCCTATCCTTCGCAATTATCGTGAAACAAAAGAGAAACAAGTAGCGAAGGTTAGTCAATAGAGTCAGGTCTTACAAGATCAAGTACCCTTTTATCCAAAAAAAATGCCATCCAAAAAGAAAAAGAAATTCTGACAGTGTACTAGAAATTCTCCAATAATTCGATTTATCTATCTATACATTGTTCTTATACAGTCAATCAGTTAATAGTAGAAAACCAGTAGTGGGGAAACATAATTGGAGGGTAAATCTTGTCGAGAATGGAAACAATAACGAAGTTAAATTCTCTGTCTTTCCATTTTTCTATCTTTTTCTTTCTATTTTATCTTTTAATTGAGATATCTTATATATTTGTATTTTATTTATATATATATATATATATATATATATATGTTACCGTCAAAGCCGGAAATCAGTCATTGCTAGTAATTTCTCGGCATTGTTATCAATGCAAAGCACCTTCGTAGACAAAAGTGTGCACTTTAATTTAATATAAGTTTCATTAAAATCTATTCACACACTTTTAGTATAAAAATATTTGCCAAAATTTTTCAAATAAATGGCAAAGTAGGAAAGATTTGCAGCATCGCATTCTTTGCCATTTTATGAATCTTTTTAGATTGATTTATAACTCGATATGGTATTCTACGCGTAGACAAAAGAGTGTACTTTAATTTAATATAAGTTTCATTAAAATCTATTTACTATTAGTATAAAAAATATTTACCAAAATTTTTCAAAGAAATATCAAAGATTGTGCAATGCGGTAAATTGTGCATCTAATAGATTTTAATGAAACTTATATTAAAATAAAGTACACTCTTTTTCCTACGTGTAAAAAATACCTTATCGAGTTATAAATCGATTTGCAAAGGTTCAGGCTATATTTTCTAGACATTAATTTGACAGATATTCATAGAGATTTCCACGGAAATCTGTATTTTTTGTTTCCTATCGTATTGGAAAATTAAATAAAACAAATTTTAAAATATTCAGGATATATAAAACAAAATTGTAAATGTGATATAGTAAAAATTATTTAGAAGATACAGATAGATTATAAGATATTCGTGATAATTAGAATAAATAAAGATGATCCAACTTTTACACCAGTGCGCATGTGCGTGTATGTGTGTGTGTGATGTTTAATTTGTTAAATGGCACTGCCCTTGCAGTACTATATCTCTGAAAGCTTACAACTCCTACAATTCTCATCATAAAAATGTCATAAACCAGTTTTTTCTTTTTCTTTTTTGTTTTTTTTCGAAACGTCACGATGTCAACTCTCACGCTGCATAATAAAAATTATAGCGTTATGTGTAAAAATAAAAAAAAAATATATCACGTAGATCTTAACGTAACTTTCTTTCCTAAACTTATACATGTTGTATCCGTTTAATAGATCTTCCTAGAGAGTACAACCATTGTCTTAAACTTTGTTCTAAAAAAAAAAAAGAAAAAAACAAAACCTTTGCGCGAATTTCAAAACACCCATGTATACAATTTTTTATAGAATTTATTTGAACAATAAAAAATTTGTTGGAAATTTCGAAAATTAAAAACTCTAGTATAATATTTAATAAATTTTTTATATAGAGATTGATAAGAAAGAAAAAATTATAGAAACCACGATTCGAAGAACGAAGGAGGATCATTTTTATGAATCATCAAGCAATAATAGTCCATTTAAATTTTTTGTTTATATTTTAAAGCGTATATTTACAGGTATTTGTAAGATAGAGAACGGGACAAGAACATTAATTTATATCGAAGAACGACTAGAGATTTTCGAATCGGCAGGAAAAGGAATAGGAAAAAGGAGAATTTAATCACAGACACATACCGTGAGACTCGTCGCTAAACTACAAATACGTGATTCATATGTATCTTCTTTGAGCGGTCCATTAAGCTAATGGGTTGCTCGTTCGCTCGAGAAATTTACTTTCCTTCCTCTCTAAAAGAACGAGATAATTTTGACAAAATACACGACTGGGAATATAGGGAAAGGTCGGAAATTTTTAAGAAAGAAGCTAAACCAGAGAAAATAATAATTTATTCATTTGTTAAATATATATATATAATTACACATTTTATTTTATATTATATTATATTATTATATTATTTTATTTTATTTTATTTTATATTATATATTATATTATTATTTTCACGAGAAAGGGGAA
>NW_014569571.1:917246-920155 GCF_001313835.1 Polistes canadensis
ATTTCTAATCAATAATAATAATAATAATAATAATAATAATAATTACGATGACAATAATAACATGTAAATTAATAATTTTTAATTGACTTTAATTATATTTAATGCAAATATTATATATGAGAGTATTACAAAAAATTGTATTTTAAAGGAGAAAATTAACGTATATACTTATATATAAATATAGTATATATAGAATAATAAATTCATATATGTACGAATCAATATTTAGAAACGATCTTCCACTTTTCTTTTCGCAGAATCGATTAGGTAAGAGAAAAAAAGGAAAAAGGGGGAAAAAAAAGAAAAGAAGAAAAAGTACAAGTATATACAATGTTACGAGTACGTGCATAGATAAAAGTCGCCTACGTGCAATAGTAATAACATACGTCGTATGTATTATAGGGGCGGCATGCGTGCGAAGAAGAACGTCGTTGGGTCGCCAGTTTTTATTCGATTCTTGGAAAGTTCATCGGCACTTCTCGAACATCGAACTTTTTCTCATTGATCGACAATTTTTACTTCTTTCTCTCTCCCTCTCTCTCTCTCTCTCTTTTATACCTTTTCTAATACCACTTCAAATTACCTATGCTTTCTTTCAAAATGTTACGTTTCGAGAATAAATTATTAACGATAGGCAAAATCATCGTTCGATCGATTATTTTAAACAAGTTTAAATAATCGCGAATGAAATAAAATTATTGTTCGATAATTAGAATTCTTTCTTTTTTTTTTTAGAATTAAATCTACCATAAAAGTCGCGTCATTTTTAGAATCATCAAAGATCCCCAAATCCATCGAAATTTAATTTCTCAAAGAATAAAAACTCATCAAATATATATATATATTATTATTATTATTAGGATTATCGATTTTCGAAAGTAAATAAAATTACTCGTCGTCGTAGTTTAAAAAAAAAAAAAAAGAAAAAAATAGAACCAAAGAATTTCCGACGCAAAAATAAAATTGTATTCGTGAAATTCCGTTTACGTGGTACACGAGATAATGAAAAAGAAAAAAAAAACAAGGGGGATTTGGAGTAGGGAAGAGGGGTTGGAGGGGGTGATGAACGAATGCGTACGGGGATCGAAGTAAAAAGTCATTTCGCGTGTTCGTAGCAGATTCCTCTCCCCCCCCCTTCTCCCCACCCCCCAATCCCTCAAACCCCCTATCGTTATAGCTCGATTATTTCCGTAAACGTAGCTTTTCCGATGACATCCTAGCGTGTTGGACATTGCCGTGGAATTAATTGCTAGCTGTGAAGTGCGTTGTTCAGTGAGAGAGTTAGAAAGAGAGATAGATAGATAGGGAGAGAAAATTAAAGAGAAAGAGATGGAAAGAAGGGAGAGAGAGAGAGAGAGAGAGAGAGAGAGGCGAAAAATAGGAATTCCGAGAAAAAGCAAACGACGGTAACGACTGGAACGGGTTTTAATGACATCTACTTAGTTGCTAATTGTCTGGACATTCATTAGGCTCTCAGAAAATGGACAGAGAGATAGAGTAAAACGAAAGAGAAAAGTTGTGCAATAAAAGAAATAAAGAGAGTGAGAAAATATAAAATCGTTTTATATAACAAGATGAATATTATTCGAATTTCACAACGGGACTGACTATATAATATGTATAACATCGAATTTATACGTTTTCTTTCTTTCAACGCTAGTGGAAATATTTTATTTTAATTTTTGTGATAAAAAAAAAAATCACTATTGAAAAAATTATTTTTAGAAATTAAAAGGAAGGAATGTGGTGGTAGTAGTAGTAATAATCTTGTCAAATGTAACCCGTTACTATAAAATCGATTCGATTCGTATTAATAATATTGTAATATAATAATAAATGAAATTATATATTATGTTAAAATATGAATATATATATATATATATATTAATTATTTGGGTATGTTAAATAAATGTGACATGGATACGAAAATATTACATACCCGTATGCATAACTTACACATGAATATTTTACCATATATGTATGATATATTGTATTGCGGTAAATTTGAAATTATTATTTTAGAAAAAAAAAAAAAATTAATATCGGATATTAAAGAAAAATATATTATTTAGTTTCCGATAATTTTTCATGTTTAAATATATTTTTTTTTTTGTTTCTTTTTTAATTGTTTTCCATTTCTCGTTGTCTTGTTCTCTCATTTGGAACATGATAATCATGCTCGTTATCAAGCAGTGCCTAACTAATTCGTCGATTCGGTGATTAAATTTCAATCTTGTTTGTTGCTGGTTACTCTTTCTCGTGCACGGCGAAGCGTGTTGGGTTATAAGTATAATTTATAATTCATTAAAGTTTTGTTCCTTTTGACGGGTATGAATTGAATTTTGTTACGCCTACCGAGCAACATAACACAACGCGTCTCTTATGTGTTAAAACAAAGAAGTTTTATCCCTTTTAATCGCAACACGTCATCATTTTCCACCTTCTTTTATATTTCTAGCGTGTTCAGTTATAATAATGTTTTGTTTTAATTTACCGACGTAATCATTATATTATTTTCAAAATCTTTCTCTTTTTTTTTTTTCTACAATGATGTTAATTTTAAATTTTGTAATTTAAATTTTGCCAGAGAAATTACTAAACCATAGAACAAATTTTACATTATACGATTATTATAAACTATCAAAAAAAGTTATGATCTCATATTAGGCCTATAATTACTTTTTATTGTTTACTTATTATATCCTGTACGTTAGATCAAAAATTACTAATTATACTAATTATATTTTCATTTTTTTGTTTTTTTTTTCTTTTTGAGATTTGTAAAATTGATATTACTTTAAATTCGAGGCAAAAAAATATTAAACTTACTATTAGATAAAAGAGCTATTGAAAGATACTGCAAAACAGCATGAAGTAATGAAAAGTAAATAAAACAATCTCTTTTTTTT
>NW_014569571.1:921075-933252 GCF_001313835.1 Polistes canadensis
TTAATAATATTATTTTATAATAAGCACACATAATTTATACTCGAATGAACTATAAAATATATCTATATAAATATATAACGAACCAAAAAATTAATAACGACTGTTATTCCTATATGCTTTTCCTGGTTTATCTATCGATATATTTATGATATAGAGAGAACAAAAAAAAATAACGGAAAAAGAAATATCGTAGTCCTCGAAAATTTTTGTATTTTGTACACGATTTTTGTACATTTAATCAATACTCCTCTCCCGTTTCTCTTTCCCTCTCGAACAAAAATGCCAAGGACCTATGGAAAAATTAAGCAAATTCTTGTGTTTTTTTTCCCCCTTTTTTTTTTATTTTTTTTTTTTTATGGGCAATGATTCGAAAATTTCATGCGGGATTTATATTCCTCGCTTTATTTTTCATCTTTTCCATATCGTTCGAATATTCGGATCGATTTATATATTTCAATGATAGTAGAGAGAAGGATTTGTATGTTTGCGAATGAAAAAGGAATAAAAAAAAAAAAAAAAAGAGGAGAGAAATTATTTGTTAAATATAAATTAAAAAAAAATAAATAAAAATAAAAGTAGAGAGAGAGAGGAAGAGACAAATTGGGAGAAGAAAAATGAATAGCAAATGTTAAAAATAGAGATTAGAAGATAAAGTAAAATTTCTCATCCAGGTTTTTTGATCATACAGGATTTTCTTTTAATTTAAAGAAGAAGTTGGTGCCTTTTGAAAATGAACGGGGAGAATTAACGGTAATTCGTGTCAATTAATTTCCTTTGTCAAAAAGAAATCATAAAGATGAAAACGGATAAGCTAGATATATACACACATAGATAAATAAATATCTATATAGATACATACCTAGATAGATAGATACCCTTCGATAAATAAATAGATAGATAAATACTTATATAGATATATACCTAAATATATAGATAGATAAATAGATAGATAAATATATATATATAGATATATATAGAAAAGAAGATGAAAAATAGATAGATAAAGATAACAGGAACAGAAAATAAAAACATAGAGAAATCAAGACGGATGGATGTAGAACTATACAATGACAGAGAAAAGAATGACTTGGGGCAAGAGGTGGGTGGGTGGGTGGGTGTCTGGTTGGTAAGAGGGATGAAGAAGAGAAAGAGAAGAAGATATTATAATTAATTTACACTCGTAGTCGATTAAGGCGAGCTTTAAAGCAAACTACGCACACAACTGCCCTCCGGATTCCTGGCGATACTAATCGCGTGGAACGAATGTTTCCCATTATGCACTCTCAGGAGAGAATTACGATCCGCGAAATGATAGTTGGTAAGGTGGATAGAACCTCCTTGGAAATTGTTTCAACTTGGAAATTCTGTTCCAGAAATCGTGGGAAGTAAGAGGAGGATAAAGAAGAGAGATATAATGTGTACAGGGTGTTCCCAAATAATTGGGTAATATTTTAGAACGTTGATCTCGTCAGCCTTAAACAATAAAAAAAAGTACGTTTATATTATCAAGTAATTATTCTATTATGCTTTTTATAGTTATAGGATTTGATTTTCAATGAAATTTTTAATCTATTTATTATATCATTAATAATATAATTAAAAGTCGACGACAAATGCGAGTAGGAAGTGTGGTTTATGTTTGTCTGATTTTTTTTTTTAAATCGTTTTATTATACAAAAACTACCCTTAAAGTATTACCTATTTATTCTAAAACACCCTGTATATGTTTATATGTAAAGATAGACAGAGAGAGAGAGTAATACTACGTGATTGTGTTGCAATTATTATACTGGCAAGAATAATACTAGTAATAATAACAATAATAATAATAATAATAATAATAATAATAATAATAATAATAATAATAATATTGTGAAATGAACGTGCCACGAAGACACGACGAGAGTGATTAAACGTCGAGCGTCAAACCGAGAAACGTCATCAGAGTAACATATTTGTTTTCATAAGTACATGTGGGTGTGTTTGTAGATATGTGTTTGCACAAACTCGTTTCCATAACCGCATTAGAATTCTAACATGTGAGATTCAAGAGAATTCGTGATCGTTTGTTATTCTGTTATTTGGTTAATTTAAAGGTAAGATGTAGTTATGCATCTTACAACATGTATACTTATATGTATATACAATAATTTTAAGATAATAACTTGCATATGCAATTACATACATAGATTGGCACACAACATATAAGATTATAAAATAACGTAATAATATATGTGTAATGTGTTGGGACGAGGAACAAAAAAATTAGATTAGAGAAAAAAATATCGATGAACAAATTTATATGTGTTCTAATTTTTCAATAATTTCTACAATATTTTAACATTTTTTTCTTTCTTACAATTACCACCACACGTAGATATATCGGTACGTAATTATCATCAAAATCACATTATGAGTGACTATATATACAAAAATGATTGATAATAAAAGAATATCAAGATTGATTTGTGAATTAAATTTATAGGGAAAAAAATTGATCGAAGAATGCAGTTTAGTAATTTTAAAGGAAGATAAATATTCGTAAATCGATAGCGCGAAAGCAGCTTTTCGGGTTACGATTTTCCAGTATTCGTCGCGAATTTTCGTTCGTTCGTTCGTTCGTTCGTGAGTCACGGTCCATAAAGTATGAGTATTGGTGAGAGAAAGAGACAGAGAATTTAACCCCTTTTCTCTCCCCTCTCATCCCCACCCCCTCTCTCCCCATCTCTTTCTCTCTCTCTATCTATCTCTTTCTGTTCCCTTTACTCGCACTTTGGGTGCAACGTCGAATGCAGTAAGCGCAATTTCGCGCCTGTGAAATAGGCGAACATCACATAGTTGTGTGTGTGTCTCGGTTTTACCCTCGTTTGTGTGAAACTTGCGGCTCGTTTGCCGGTACCGAATTGTGCGGCAACGCCAATCACGATAAATACGCGTATAGAACCAAAATACCAAATCGAAATATCACCTATACGCGTGTTCCTAGAACAACGAATGATTACATTTGTTCTCATCCCTTCCACCCCAACCCCCTCACCGATCAGAGACAATAAATTACGTTAACTATTTATTCGACGATATTACGCGATACGACGAATAATCTAAAATTATTAAATTTCATAATTGTGTGACGTTAGAGTACGGTATTATTAATTCACATTTATTTAATCAATTATTATTATTATTATTATTATTATTGTTATTGTTACATTTAATATACGCGCGCGAGGAGGGGCTTCAAATTTTCCAGCGAGAATAATTTTCTTTTTTTTTTTTTCTTTTTTTTATCCGTTAAATAATATTTCAATTATATAAGCGTAATGTCGACGCAATTAAGAAATTTTTCACGCGTTCGCGTAATGTAAACGAACGATCGAATAATTGTCGTTAACAACAATTTATTAATTAGTATTTTACACACGAGAGAGAGAATAGAAATAAATAAAATATCTACGGAGTGGGTGGAGGGTAGGGTGACACGGAGGGGAGGTAGTTTTATTTCGTAGAAAGTAATAATCGATTAACGTCGATTAAATCGATTTTAATTATCGTTCTATTCGATATCGTTCGAGAACTCGTCGTTTTGTATATATACATATTTGCTTCATATATGGTAAAAATGAAATATATATATATTGATGGGGAATATTCATGGAGAGGATAAAAAAAAAAAGAAATAAAATACAAAAATCTCTTGACAGAACGTCGACGAACGATATGGCAAATAGCGGAAACGTTTCTTGACATTTCTATCTCATCCATTGGGAATTTGTAGGTTGTTATTGCACCACTGAGTATGTGTTTGCTACTTTACTTCTCGACAATGATAAATAAAAAAGAATATATAAATAGAAAATAGATTATAATATATAAATAAAAAGAAATAAGAAAAATCACATTTTTATTAACGCAAGAAAGTAAAATATTTGCTTTAACGATCTACGCGTTTACAGTTCATTAGATTGAACTTATACTGTTACAGAAAATTCGCGTAAATTGTTGGTAATAATTATACTGATTGTCAGTATATTTTACATCATATATTTCTCGGTAATATTAAATAAATATTATATAGATTATATTGTAGTACAAGAGTTGCGAGAGAGAGAGAGAGAGAAATAAATTGCGGTAGAAAATATATTCATGATTAATGAGAAGAAATATCGCGTAAAAGATAATTTCGTAGATTGTTATATTGTGTGTTTCTATAAGAAGAAATGAATGAATTGAAAAAGAAGAGGAAGATATTTTTTAAGCGTCGTGAGCGATACGATAAACGAACACATTAATGATTAATATACAATTATCGTATATTGGAAAATACGCTATTATACTGTTAAGTATGATTGTTATTCTATCTGTCAGAGTGCTTATTAAATTAAAACAATTAAAGAAAAATATTGCATATATGTCGAGAAATATATTTATGATAGAATACGTTTTTCTGGTTAATTAAATTATTATATTATATTAATTAATTATATCGTTGTAACACACGGTGAGGAGTAGAAAAATTTCAAAGAAAATGTCATTGACAATATTCTTTAAGCAAGAGGGAAAGAAAAATGAGAAAACGATATGACTCGAGGGAATATTTTCTCTTCGTTTCTCATAGATTTGTAGATACGAATGGTGGTTAGATACTTGTTTAAAATGACATAGTGATATTTCGATACTTCGAAAATGATGGATATATATATTCTCTGTACAATTTATCGTAACCAATAATTTAATTTAATAAGAAATTGTAATATATACGTCTTTAATTTAATACAAATATTTTCTTTTTATTATATTATCGATTTTTAAAGAAAATGTGATTAAGCGATTAATTCAATCGTGGAATAAAAACTTGTAGAAAAATTCAGTGTATCTGTGAAATAAATTTTTTAATATTTATCGAATACTTTTCTTTTTTTTCTTTTATTATTAATCAATTAAAACGAAATGTATAACATTATATATATATAAATGTACACACACATTTTACGAGAATCAATTAGAAATATATTAATTAAATTTATTTAATATACAATATCGATTCGTAAAAATGAAAAAAGAAATTGTAAGTTTGATCAAAAATAAATTTATTGATAAGTACACATAAATGAAGAAGATGGGAGAGAAATTTTAAGTAAACGAACTTTACGAAGGAATTTAAATTCGTTGAAGTTAACTTCGGCCTATCAATCGTAATGCAAATGTTTCATTCGCCTATGCGAATTTGAAACGAACTCTTAAGCCGATTCGTATTCGCCCGTAGTCGCTTTACATATGCATAGGATTTTACGTATATATATGTTACGTATATATATATATACTATATATATACGTATATATACGTGCAAGTATATGTATAGTTCGAATTATACGTACAAACTCGAGTGGATATCAGCAATCCATTCATCGATGATCGTTTAATTGCATAGAAACGAAAGTATCGATCGAAATATGGTTCGGTTTAAAAAAAATATTATCGAGAAAGTTCAACAAATTTTATTTACCATCTTTTTTATCTTTATATGTATATCAATATGGTACAAAGTGAGTTTTTTTGCTTTAGTTTTCTTTTTTCTGAATCGAGTTATCGCCGAATATCTCGAAAATGACGCAATTTTTTTAAAAACAAAGATTCAAACAAACATGATTTAATTTGTTTTTTCTTTTTTTTTTGGTGATAAGTAAAATTTAATTGCGGAAATAATTGTGAAAAAGTTTTACGCGATATTACACACGGAAATTCCTTGAATTCTCTCTTCCTTAAGGAAAATAATTGAAAATAAAAATATAGAAATAAATAAATAACAAATGTTTCTTACCGTTCATGTTACGAACAATGCTTTTTTTTTCTTTTTTAAAAAATAATGTATTTTTATCGAAAGAAACATTTTATTAACTTTCTTGGAAACGCTTGTTTTTTTCTGTTTCTTCCGAGAAGCACGAAAGGAGAAGAACGAATAATAATAATATCTCTAACATAAGATTAAAAAAAAAAAAAAGATAAATTAAAAAAGAAAATTTTATCGCGATAATTCATTGAGAACACGTTCCTGGAAGAGGAATCGTACGAATTGAGATTGCTGCTGCTGTATTTTGGAAACGATAACTTTTTCGGTGTTGTGCAACGAGTGGTGAAGAGATTACGTTACCGTGCAAACAGTTTCTAAATTCCCGTGGTTTTCTCGTATCCTACGTGTAAATATTACGCACGCATTCGACGCACGTTTGTAACACGTGCAATCATAACGAACGGTAATAATTCATCGTATTGAATAAATGGGTAAGAGAGGTTTAAATTTTCTCGGCAATTAATTAATAATGTTACGTTTCAAATTTTCCGTTATAATTCCAGGAAATACTATATTGTGTTCATGTGAAATAATGATATTTTTCTGATTTTTATTATTCTTTTGTTTGTTTTCTCTCCTACAATATAATTACGTTTAATCGATAAAAAATAAAATAAAATCAATTGAATATACTACGCTATACGATAATTACATACAATTGAAATTTAACAATATCGATGATCAACATGTTATATATTATTATTATACGTGCGATGAAAGTATGTACATAAAAAAGAAAACTCGAAATAACGTGTTAGAGTAAATACGAGTAAATACTTGTCAAGTTTGACTCCTGTTAAATGTTCAAATAAAAAGTATTTTAACGAAAAATTGTTTTTACTTATAAAAGTACTATGAAATTAAATCTCTTTCTTTCTCTCTCTCTCTTTCTCTTTTTTTTCTTTTTATACATCCCAATAGAATCTCTTTGGTTCACGTGAATTTACATATACCCCAAACACACATACATAGGATACATATATAAGTAAACCTGCATATAGGTTGAAATTCTATTCGAATCTAATTTAGGTCGAGTAAGCCAACGTAATAAATGGAATAATTCTTCTCTAGAATATTAATCATTTTTCGTAAAATAAATCTTTTAGAAAAATATTTCGAAGAAAACAAAAATCCACAAATAATAATCACATATATATATATAAATTGTGTTTTATTAATTATTAAATTTCCAAATAGAATTCGAAACGAACCGTAAGGACAAATCTTCACGTCTCTCTCACGTATAGATACGTTAATGCTTCTATTATTTTAAATATAACACTACTATGGTACACAGAGGGAATGCATTCTGTACATAAGGAAGCCTTCCTATGGAACATGCAACATTCGCGTGATTGTGGAACGTTAACGTTAACCATCGATGCATTTTCACATAGATATACCGAGAATTACGTTTGAATTCAACGTTCACTTTGGAGTTTACTGGCCCAACAAAGAACATGGGAATCCCTATATATCTATATATATATCTATATAGATTTGTGCGTGCGTGCGTATATGTGTATGTAAGAGAAAGAGAGATAGATAGAACATCTCGTGGAAATATTCCTGTCGACAGATCGGACCGTCATTACTGGTAGGATTTATGTTCTGATTATGTAAATTATCGAGCAGCCAACTTCCATGATGAAAGGGATGAACCTCCACCGGTTTATCATCTAGTACTCTTTCGCTGGATTATAATTTCAATGAGAAAGATAGGAGGGTGGGTGAAATAGGGGGGGCTGGGGGGGTGATTGTGTTAAAACAATTCAAATGATCAAGTTACATCGATATATTATAATATATATATATATAGATATTTAATCAAGAATGTTTCTTTTTTTTTAATATATGTATATAATAAGTATTCTGTCTATCGTGAAAAATCAAAATTGGAAAATGTCAATATTTACATGGTCGCTTGATGTATATCCGAAATATTAATGTATAAGAATAAACCCAAATATTCCGTTTTTTTTTGCCGATGTATTTGGTACGTGTAAACATTTCACCATATTACATGTAAATCTCGAATATACAGAAGATATAAATACATATATTTTTAAAAGTAAAAAATAAATGAATACTATTAAAAAATGTTATATTATGTTTTTATTTATTATTTAAAAAAAAAAAACAAATTGTATTAAATTTATTCTGTAAACATACCCGATGATCATCTCTCGTGAGAGATTAAAAAACAAACACATACAAAGAAAAGAAAAAGAACGATTTTCTTATCGTAACTCGAATAGAAATTTATCGGATCGATAATGAAAAACATACCGCAAGAGTATAACGATAACGATCGCATAATCGTTTCGTTTAAGCATTCGTCTATCGTACGAGCCAATGCTACTATTCTCGTTCATTGTTGAAACGTATTATAAACACATATAATGAGACATATGGATGTATATATATATACATGCATACATATACAAACATACAATATATCGTCCCATATTACGATTTATAGGGCATGGTTTACGTTACGTTTGAAACGATAAATCGGTGTCATTGGCGGTTTCTCTCGCATTACTCGCGCAATGACTTTCCTAGTAATAATGTATCATTCCTCGAATTCAAACGATAATGACTAGGATTCATGGAAATCGTGCTTAGGACGATTAATCGATAAAATCTGACCGCCCCTCTGCGTTACGATGTTTTAAAACAAATGTTACACATATACGTTACTATTAAAAAAAAAAAAGTGTATATTATTATAATAATATATATAATTTATAAATGTAAATGTGTCAAAAACAAAAGTTTATATAACAGAGTATAAAATAATGTAATGTCAATTAGGTTTTTAGGGTAAATCCGTGTAAAAAGAATTTTATCGTATCGAAAGGAAGAAAGAAAGAACAAAAAAAAAATGCGAATATTTCCGACAAAATATTCAATCGAAATTGAATGTTATGGAAAATTTTTGGAGATATGCTTCAAATTTCGATTGTGAGATTAAAAATTAAGTGGAACGAGAGAGATAGAGAGAGAGAGATAGAGAGAGGGAGGATATAAAAATTAGAACAATGAAATACTCGAAATGGAAATATACATTTTAAACTCTCCGATTCGTTCTCTTTTTCTCTCTCTTCTATATATATATATATATATGATGTATATATGCTACTCGATGTAATATATTTTATCCAATAATTTACGAAAAAAAATTGTCCGAACTTTTCTCTGGCGTTTTTTAATCAAAAAAAGAAAAAAGAACGAAGGAAACAAAATGAAAAAAGAAAATGGCTGGATAGGAGCTCATTGTGAAAGATCCGCGTTACGGTCGATTTGTTCTCGCTCTTTAAGATATTAAAGGTGATATTAAATTCTTGAGAAAGTGAAGAGATATATAGAAAGAAATATATAAGAGAAAATGGACGAAAGCGGTAGAGATTTTTATTAGGTATCATTAAGTGTGTGAGAGAAAGAAAGAAAGATAGATAGATAGATAGATAGATAGAAAAATAGATAAATAAAGAAAGAAAGAAAATAAAGCAAGCTCCCCTGTAGCTTTCAGAAGAAGAAAAAGATACAGCAATAGAGAGGCGAGAATTTTTTAAATTATCTACTAGCCACATCGAAGAGGATAGCTATCGTTATCTTTGTCACATTATTATTGTTATGTTATCGTTATTATTTTTATTATTATTATTTTGAATTTTGTTTTTATTTTATTTCCACCAACCTATCGCGTGAAATATTTACAGCTCGTTTAGTTCGACTTCGTGCTGAGAAAAGAACATTATTCTTTCTACTAACACATTGAAACACAAGCATATATATATATATATATACCTGTCGTTTCTATTTCATTATTAGACATATAATTCTTTCATTAATTTTTCGGGAAAAAGAAAACTGGTGAAACAACAACAACAAAAATAATAAAAATTCTTCCCGATTATATTTCATCGATAAATTTAATTTTAATAGATATAATAATCAATTCAACTAGATATTAAATAATAAATTTATCATCCGTCCTATATCACGTAACGTATAAAAATACAAATTTGTTTTTCCCATCTCTCTCTCTCTCTCGAATTATTCATCTTCGCTTGCATTTGTTTCTTTTTTTGACAGATATAAAAAAAAAAACACAAAATCAAATTTCGTTCGAAATAAAAATATATATGTGTAATAATTACGAGGAAAAGGTAACAAGAATACTCGTACGATCGGTGTGAAATATTTCATTGGCATTCTATCGCATACCAAAGCTGTTTTCAATTTAAAAAAAAAAAAAAAAGAAATGATAGGAATTCATTTTCATTGTATTATATTATACGTAACATTTATACACATATATTACACATACTTAGGATATATACATATATGTTAGTTACGTAGAGAACGTTTGTTGATGAAGAAGAGAAGAAGGGTGATGAAAAAAATGCCGACGCAAGCAAAACGCTCCCCACTCCCCCCCTCTCTCTCTCTCTCTCTTTCCCTTATTTTCTTCCTTCTTTCTTCTTCCTTTTTAACACGGCTGGTTGACGTTGACACGCGACGCTAATTTCGAGTCGATCGCACTTTCCAACGAGTTAGAAAGAGTCTCTTAACTTTCGCAGGTGAAACAGGAAATGCGATCGCGTGCAAATATTTCACTCGACGAACTCGTTCGAGGGTGGCATATACCACCACCCCTTTACCTCATCCCCCCTGACCTGACCCCGCCCCTTCCTTCATTTCTTTTCCGTTCCTTTTTAACTTTCGCATTCCATTCAACACATTAATTCGCTCGTTTCATCAAATTCCACAAAATTATGTGTTTCCTCCTATGATGTGATGAAAAAAATAAAAAAAGAAAAACAAACTGGATATCGAAATCGCGAATTAAAACTTTGAGTGCTGAATATTCTTAACTGAAGTGTTTGGTGAAATACTTTTTTTTTATTACTAGTGTGTTTGTTTTTCGTTGATTTATTTTATTAACCAAGTATCTAATAATAAATTACAAGTAATAATTATAAAGTTTTTTTTTTATTTCTTATGTAATTTTGATATGACAAGATTGGAAATAATAATCAATACACGAATAAACGTCACGTTATTTACATTTATATTGACAAACACGTATTATGCGTCGTTGGAAACTTTTGCCAAACGCATATTTTTTTTTTTGGTCGTGTTTTATTATCAAACCTTTTACTCAATATCAGTTTCCTGCGATTTATTGATCCTTTTTTTTTAACCTTCTTTGTCTTATTTTTATATACAAATTTGAAAATTGATTTGTTTATTTTTTATCTTTTTTTATTTTTTATTTATTGGCATTTATAATTAGGTTTTTTTAACGACACGATCGATTGGAAAATACATTTTTATATTCATTTGTGTCATACGTGTCTTTTAAATATTTATTTAATATTTATTTATTGCATCGAACGAAATTTCTACAAAAGAGAACCAACGAGTTATGCAAAAATTTACATAATTGTTATTTTTTTTAATTTTTTTTTCTATCAAGCCTGTACAACGAAATAAAAACGTATGCGTTTTACGTAATATGAATTATGCTATATACTCAATACAACATTAATTTGAATAATATAATAATTCTATTGTTTCTTTTATTATTAACTAAAGTAAAGTACTTTGAAACTTCAAAAAAAGTACTTATGTATACACATGTGTACCTTAAACTTATAAAGCAGAGATTTCTAAAGTGTCAATCACGTTAAATATTAAAAAAATGAAAGTAATTTATACATGTTCGTTAAAGAAGTTTTACTAATCGAATGAATAATTCAAAGTGTCGATTCTGTTAAAGATCACATGAGAATAACTATTTCTGCGTAGTTTTTCCTCAAGCATGCACAAACACACCAAGTGACAAGAGTTCGTAGACGGTTTTAAAATATGCATTGCATGCAAACGACGAGAGTGACTTTAAAAAAAATAACTCTTTTTTTCGAAAGTTAAAATATATTTTATTCATTAAAATATTAAATTCTTCAATATATATTAAAAATTATACAAATATATATTACAGTATTATAAATTTATCGAATCCAAAACACAATTGAATTTACGATTCATGTTATAAAATATAAACGATAAAGATCAAATCTCGTTTTCGATATTTTTCACTTTATAATCCATCGTCGCGTAATTATCGACGATAAATAAATATATATATTTATTTATTAAAATCTATTCACTTTAAGTACAAAAAATATTTGTCGAAACTTTTGAAAGAAATGGCAAAGTAGAAAAAATTTGCATCATCGCATTCTTTGCAATTTTATGAACCTTTTCAGATTGTTTTCTAACTCGATATGGTATTCTACGCGTAGACAAAAGAATG
>NW_014569571.1:933897-939372 GCF_001313835.1 Polistes canadensis
GTATTCTACGCGTAGACAAAAGAATGTACTTTAATTTAATGTAAGTTTTACTAAAATCTAATCACTTTTAATATAAAAAATATTAACCAAAACTTTTCAAAGAAATAGCAAAGTTGTACAATTTATAGCATTGCAATCTCTGATATTTCTTTGAAAAGTTTTTGGGGAGGTGGGGTTGCGTATGGCTGTGTGTGCCTGTGCCCGAAAATGTATTTTTTTCAACATTGTTTAAATAGTAATTAGATATTCTATAGAATATCAAAGTATTATGTTTAATGCTTAGGAAAAACTGTAAAAATTCTTCTGTATCCGACTTCATCGGAAGGCTCCTTGCATTGATGAGAATGCCGAGGAATTACCAGCAATGGCGGATTTCCGTCTATGACGGTAACATATATAAAAAAAAAACAGAAACATATTGCATAAAACAAATTCTACTTCGATCTAATCCTTTTTGTTTTTTTTCCTCCATTCGACATTATTTTAAACAAAAATTTCAAGATTTCGTATTTGACGTTTCCCCGTTCGAAGAATATTGCAGAGAATTTTTTGAGCTTTCCGATAATCGAACGATTTCCATTGTCCTCCGTTTTACGGTGAAGAGGAAAAAAGATGAGATAGAATGAAAAAGAGAAAAAGAAAGAGTAAGAGAAAGAGAGTGGTGAGGAGATGAGAGGAGAGAAGAGAAGAGAAAAGAATTCTAAGTATAGTCGCGAAAAAGAGAGGAGTTAAAGGAAAGAACCGATATCATCGGGAGGGGTTTTATATCGAACCAAAGTTATGTTCGCACAAAGCACACCTCGTCGAAATCTTTCTAGCCGAGTTTGAGAGATGTAAATCGGTGTATCGGTTCGCCCGCAAGTTGTCTGATAGAAAGGAAATAGATAAGAGAGAGAAAGAGAGAGATAGAGTAGGGGAGGTTTGTTATGGTGCGAGTAAGAAGAAAGAAATCAAAAGAAAAAAATTGAGAGAGAGAGAGAGAGAGAAATAGCAATAGAAATGGGGTTGGTTATGGTGTGAGTAAAAGAGGAAGAAGTTAAGAGCGAGAGGTTGAGAGAGGGGGTAAAGCCTGGTTATGGTGTGAGTAAAAAGAAAAAAAGGGAAGAAAGAGTTCAGAAGAAAGCGGATTTATTCGTGGAAGTAGACGCGAGAAAAGGTTTCTTCTATCTTCTTTCGATGGGAAACGAGCGAGCATACTACGTTAGAAAGAGATAGCTGATATCCTCATAGGCAGATCGGTAGTGAAAGAGCAAAGGAGACAGATAACGGGGAATCCTTTTGATCCACGTGGAATCAAGCGTAAAAAAGATTTCCTTGGATAGAAGGATATGAAAGGAGGAAAAGTATTCTTCCTATTCGTTTTTCACGTATTCCTTTATTTTTTTTTTTTTTTTTACTTATTATTCCCTTATAATCCCCCCCGCCCCCCCCCCGTCTTTTTTTCTTACACAGAGGGTTAGTAGTTCCATAGGAATTTCATTTTAATATATTGCTACAGTTTAATTTACATGATATATATATGTTAAGTTGATCCCCATATGAAATTTTACGTTTTATTATCTGCCGAGGTAAATTACTTTTTATTCAAAAATAGAAATAAGGTTTTCAAACATAGAATTTCATTTTATTTCGAACAAATTATTCTCTACGACGATAAGAAATTTTGTCTAGGCAGAAGTGTTACTAAATTTTTTTATGGTAATCCTTGTTTCTTTTTTCTTTTTTTTTTTATAGAACTTAATTACGAACATATTGTGTTTTTACATATATTTATCTTGATATCGAATAATAGCACGTAATTAATAGCTGATCCTAATATCTATAATATTTTATATTATAGACCCTTTCAGCGTGAAATACGCCTAACAATTGAAACAAAATGATTTTATTGTTAATTTGAATTATTTGGATAAAAATAAAGAAAAGAAAAGAAAAGAATTTCGAGTCTAAAGTGTTGATAGATAGAAAAAAAATGGATAAGCGCATATATGCGTCCTTAGTTTGGACAGATTGTTTACGTTGAACGCATATATGTGCCCATAGCATTCAAAGGGTTAAAATTAAATTTATAATGAAGTATAATTAATCGATTAAAACAAGAATCATTTAGTGGTTTGTGCAATGAATTTGGCTTACGAATTTCCTTCGACGAATAGGTCGCTCGTTAACGTTTGATAGAGATCGAGAAATACGCTCTTCTATTGCTATTGCATCGCATCGAATTTGTTCAATAGAAAATTGCAAAATCGATACTAACTACGGGTATATCTACTCGCACATTTACTTCACTTTATCCCAGTAATTGATTTTTGATCTCTCATCTAAACGTTCCTTATTATTTAAAATTATTTCATGATATCACGCGGTGTCTTCGTATCAATTAATTTTTTTTTCTTCTATTTAAATACAATTTATAAAATATATTACAATACATTAAATATATTATTCTATTTTTTTTTTTAATTTTATTTCTTTATTTCTAACGTTATAAGATTTTCATGAACGTATAAGTTTGTAACAAGATACTAAAAAATATATCTTTTATTTATTTTCTTTCCTTATCTCCGAATAAATTTATTTGAAATAAATGTTTTAAAGAAAATCGTATTTTTTTCAATTCTACATAATAAGCATATACCGAATTACATATGTGTCTCTTATTATTTATCAATTAAAAACATTTCTTATAGCTTTTGTGCTTTCGTATTCATTGTTCTCTGTAAATGTTTACATTTCGTCTCGAACATCGTGACTTTATTTTCCTATCTTTAGTCTGTCTCTGACAGTTGAGCTGTGAGGTTGATGTAAACAGCAATAACCGAATATTATAAACAACGATTTTTATATCATCACCATTCAAACAAAGGAATTATATAAAGAACAGAGCATAGATTAATCAGGTACGATTTATTTAATGATTATTATAAATTTAAGATATAAAAAAAGGTCTTTAAATTACAAATTTTTTCACACACGATTTTCTTGAAAATTCAAACTTCGAATTAAAAAAATGTTACTTCTTTCTTTCAACTTATTTTTAAATTCAGAATCACACACACACATAACCCAGTCGTATCCTGTGTATATATGTATATATATTTATTAATTGTTTTTTTTTTATTAATTAATAACAAGACAACAAACAGTTTAAATGACCACGTTTACATTGAAAACAAACATCAAGATGTTTTTGTTTAAAATTATCGACGATGCTCTTCCGTAGTAACACGCTATTCCACGTCCATTAGTTCACGTCAAACTTTTACCAAAGAAATTCGAAATTATTCCATTGTAAGAGATATTTTCCATAAAAAATTTTGTATCATTGGATATAACACAGATTTTCAGAATTTATTTGAAAAAACAATATTTATCATCTACTTACGTCGATCTTTCATTCCTATAATCTTTTATTATATATATGTATGATATATTTTTCTTATACATATATGAATATAATATAATATATAGTGTAAACATTTCTGCGAAAAAAAAAATATATTTCTACAATAGAATAAAGAAATAATAAAATTTACATTGAAATTATATTTGCTATGATGTATATATTAACAAATATAATTCAATATATTTGTTTATAATTTATCTAACTTCTAAATAATTCATAGAAGATTCGATCTTCCTTTCTCTCTCTCTCTCTCTCTCTTTATCTTTTTATATTTACTTTATTCTTCGTTCAATAACGGTGAATCCTTGCACAATATCATCGTCCTTTTTCACTCGACATTTCCCATTTTCCGCGTACTTTGACAATCGACCGTAACGAAGCCACGTTAACCGAGAAGAAAGAAAGATAGGGGGAAAAAGAAAAAAAAAAAAAGAAAAAAGAGAGAGAGAGATAGATAAAACGGAAAAAGAGAAATGCCTTCGACATCGCTCTCGTTATCGGAAAGTTTCTCTTCTCACAAGTTACGTTCTACATTATTCCACGTAGATGTTAGGTGTCTACGAGAAAACATAAATTCGTTCGACGATTCAATGCTTAACCATTCGTCGTCTCACTTGAGAACTAATATAAAGAAATCTTTATCGAATAAGTGAACCATTGTCAATTTATATCTTTTTTCTTTTTTTTTATTTTTAACACAATAATTTGGATTTTATTTTTTTTTATATTTTTTAAGTAGTACAAAATATTACTCGATCGATTTTTATTTATTATATATAAATTATAATTTGAAATTTCAAACTTGCTTAGATCAATATATTCATTTTATATTAATAATAATAATAATAATAATAATAATAATAATAAACTTTAACTATGATTAATTATTTCAATGAAACGAAATAAAATCGTAAAGTACATTATTTCTTTTTGTTCATTTTCAAGTAAATTATTATCCAAAATATATTATAAAATATTATTCAAGTAAATTTAAATTCAAAAACATTACACACACACACACATATACGCATGAAAATAAAAATAATAAATCTTAATATTTTATTGTATATATATATGTTTCAGGTTCAAAGACAATAGAGCTTATCCTTGGCCAGGTGGTGAGAGTTACTTTATCCTTTATCCGGAAAGCGCGAATCAAACAATTTACACGCAAGATGTTAGACCCTCGGATGCTGGACGTTATTCCTGTCAAGCTAGAAACGACACGACAATCTTGGAAGGTGACATCACCCTCACCGTACTTGGTAAGCACTTCTTTTATTTCCCCCCTGCCACACCCCTTTGCCCTCGCATCCATCATCATCATTATCACATCTTTTTCTTCTTGTATATGTTATTCTTCATAATTATATTTTAAGAGAATTTTTCTCATTGAATTAATTATTCATCATAATATAAATTATCAAGAACACATCATTAAAGAGTAGATAAATAATGGAAGGTAAATGGAACAAATTTTCATGGGGTATAATATTGATAAACTTTTTAAGTGTTCACCTAAATTATGTCATTGAAATAAAACGATAATTAAATATATTTCTTAATCTCATAGTTAATTGATTAAAGAATTAATTTTTTAATTGTTCGAAATACATTTTTGTGATAATAATTAATAGTATTTTATTTGGAAGAATTTTGATGTATTATATAATACAGTGGTAGATTTTATTTTAATAAATCTTCACTTCATCTCGGATAACAAATAAAAATTAATGAATTTATTATAATAATAATAATATACAAATACTTATTTTTAACGTTATCAAACTTATGTTACGTAAGTAAACGTATGGAAGATTTATCTCATTATTTTTTTTATCGTGAATAAAAATAAAAAATCAGCATCGATCGAAAGAATACATAACAAATATGGAGATCATGATTATTCAAAAATTACGAATATGTAAAAAGAAACGAATGAATGAACAAAAAATAACAACAAAAAGAAAAAATAAATCTATTCTCTTGCTCTTTATTTATGTTTCTCTCTCTCTCTCTCTCTCTCTCTCTCTCTCTCTCTCTCTCTCTCTCTCTCTCTCTCTCTCTCT
>NW_014569571.1:940127-952523 GCF_001313835.1 Polistes canadensis
AGATAAATAGTATTTCTTGTAATCGTTATTCGATATCTAACTTACAAAAATTTCATTTAACAATACGTTCCAACGTTGTCAAGATCATTTTTATTATTTTTTTTTACTGTCAACGCATACAACACATTTACGTAACTATTCATATAAAAAGTATTAATAATATAGAACTATTTTATTTTTATAAAAATTATAAAGCATATTAAAATATACGTTTTAAATTATACTTTGTGCAATTTGATTTTACAAATATGATAGAATATATTAAAATGATAAAGGATAAAATTTTAATACAATACTCGCATAATACAACCACCCACACTCATTTAAATTTTATAATACATATATATACTACTTACAATTATCGATTTTTATTCATCTTATAATTAGATTTGTTAAAACATAATTTTAAATATTAATATCTATACGACGATTAACATTAGTAATATTTTAATAAAAAATTTACACGTATTCAGATTTATATAATATGATTTAAATTGAAAAAAAAATAAAAAATAATAATAATAATAATAATAATAATTTTTGCTTTCTATCTATATAATATCATTTACGTATTAACACACACACACACACACATACTTACTCCATCATAATAATCGAGAGATATGGTGTAGGCGCAGCCGGTGTATCAAATGACAGAGAGTTGCACGTTTTCACGGGGCAACAGGCATTACCGGTCGCTTCACGTCATAACTAGGTGTATCTATAGTCATATAAGCTACGTATTTATACATATACACACATACACACACATGTATATACATATAGAAGCGCAGCGACCTTACGTAGGTGTAACTGACACACGGGGGCTTCGTGGAAAAGTGCTCCCACATGCGCTTCTCGTGCGCAACTTCTCGCATTCGAAGAACGGCCATTTGCCTTTGCGATTATTATTTTATACGTTATACCTACATACCACGAACGTATATATATATATGTATATATATTATAATATACGTATATAATACGGATCTTCAACCTTTTCTTTCTCTCACCCTTTTTTCTTGTCCTTTTTTTATCTTATTCACCTTTCACCTTCCATTCAGTTCACACACGTGACATTATAAAAGGTAAACCACGTATGAAGCATTATTAATTATTGATTTTATCTTCGGTAATCTTTTGAAAGAGAGTAGTTGCATCGTTTCAATGGAAAAGCCAACTTTTATTATGAATTATTAATATAATTTTTTGCATGTTAAACACAAAACAAAAAAAGTAATACGTTGGTTCTATAGTTTACTTTTATGTTTTTTTTAGAATATTGCGTATAGAAACAACTTTTGTTTTTTCCTCGATTAAATATATTTTTAATGATTGTCTATATAAAATAACATTCGTTGTTATTATTTTCAACATTTCATTCGATTAATATTCACATCTCTCGTGTTTCGATTATCATTTAAATACAATGGTTTCTCAATTCAAAGATTGCTTGCTCGCGCTAATCAATGTTTTTTAATTACACAAATTTTTTTGTTTGTCGCGATATTAATTCGAAGAATTAAAAAAAAAAGAAAAAAGAAAATAACGAATAATAAGATAGAACAAATAACAAGGAATTTGCGATATATTGTGATATTGTGATAACAGTGTTGTGTTTGGTATTGGAATGAAAGGTTCAAATCATTTATGGTATTT
The DNA here is from genome assembly GCF_001313835.1 of Polistes canadensis. Classification (NCBI taxonomy): domain Eukaryota; kingdom Metazoa; phylum Arthropoda; class Insecta; order Hymenoptera; family Vespidae; genus Polistes; species Polistes canadensis. The sequence continues at coordinate 941,787 of NW_014569571.1, forward strand.
GTTTGAAGCTTGGATATCGTTCTATTCGATAATAAACGTGCTGCTTGCTGCCCTCCCTGCCATATCCCAGAAACATCGCGATGGAATTTCAAGCACGATTAAGCTCACAAATGATCGACCCTATCTCTCCTCCCTCTCACCCTACACCCTACACCCTACTCTCCCTCACCCTTTCCCTCCCTATCTCTATCTCTCTTCCTCTGTCGATCCTGTTGCACCATGTCGATTGCCGAACGATAATCGTTCTCGATCTAAATGCAATTTTGCGATCAGCCAATTACCAGCAGGACGACGCGATTTGAAAACGTCGCGTTTAGTTTATCCTGGATGTATGTTTCTCGTACTACAAGCCAATGAATGCACTCTATCGATAACAATGCATTCATTATTATCTTTTACGAACGGCCACCCCACTCCCTCCCCTCCTCCCCATTCTCGATAAAAATAATATATATTTGTAATATAACGCGTTCCGTTCCGTATACTTCGGTTCGTCACTTTTTCGATATTCTTAATCAGAATAAAATCAACCTTATTTTTTTTTTTTATGACTTGAATTAACTGTTTGAGTGGGCTGGTGAATACTTTAAGCTGAAGTGTATTTTGTAGAGATGGAATAATTTATTATTAGTGGCTAGACTGTTTCCTGTTGATCGATATTATGTTATAATAAAGATTCTATAATAATAAATTATATTTAATAATTAATTATATTAAATATATTTTATATTAAAATATACATTTTTACATGTGACAAGATTCAAAACAATAATTAATACGCAAACTAATATTACATTATTTTACATTCATATTGACAAACGCATATATGCGTTAATAACAGTCAAAGGAATAAAATATATAAATTTGACGGATTAATATTTAGAAAAGGTACGTCAAAGAATTTCGTCACCTTTTGTTGTTTTATCATCGTCATATTGTATTAATTATTAAATACATTGTATAGAGAATTTAAATAATAAAAAAGAAATGAATAAATTGTTAATTCGACGAACGGGGTCGTGTAATACATTTAGTGTTAACGATGTTGAAACTTGTCCGCTGTAACTTGATTATGGTTTCTACGAAATCGTTCGATCCTCGTCGTCATCGTCTTCGTTTTCGTCTTCGTCTTCGTCTTCGTCTTCGTCGTCGTCTAAATATTTTTTATATTTTTATTTTGTTTATAAATATCTTTTTTTCTTTTCTTCCTTTTTTTTAATCTCGTCCTCGAAAATCATTTTTCACGAGACCAAGGAGAATATTAACGCGTAGTATGAGAGAGAAAGAAGCATTCTCGATACGTAGTTACGAAAACTCGCGATACGTTTAATATTCATATCGAGAACTCGCTCGTTCATTCGCTTATCCTGGTCTTTGCTGTGTATCCTCACTCTTTTCCCTCCGATAAAACAACGCTTTCTACGAAGAGGATTCGATTGTCGTTTCTCGGTACTTTTATTTACATCCTTGTCATATATATATATATATATATATATACGATGCTTTATCGATGTTTTTTACTTTGTTCAAATTCGACGAAAACTATTTGAATTTACTGCCTAAAAGACAATTTTCTTTTCTTTTTTTTTTTTTAATTAAAAAATATATATATATACTAAAAATATTGTTTGCATGAAACAAACGAGATAATTAAAATTCGTAAAAAATATAAATGATGAAAATTAATTTTGTTGCAATAAAAAAATAAAATATCGTTCTATTGTATATGGGACAAACGAAAAACTTAAAATAAAAAAGATATAAATGATTAATAAATTTTACTGAAATATCTTTGAGCTCGTCCGAGATGATCTTAAATTTTAAAATATGTGTTAAACTAAAAAACAATTGTGTGAAATATAAAATCCTATTTTCGAATTTAATAAACTTTCAAAATTGTATATTAAATTTCGTCCATTCAAAAGTCTTTATATCTCATTGATGAGACGCGAATAAATAGACAAAGGTTAATCCTATCTGCTTCGGAGCTGATTTATTTCCGATATTCGTATTTAATAATATACCTACCAGACGTATAATTCTTTCCTTTTCTTTTCTTTTAATTATCTTATATCTGGAGAGAGAGAAAAAGAGAAAATGATCGAAGCGAGGCAAAAATAAAATTGAAAGAATTACAAAATAGTCTGTGAGTGTTCGTTATAATTGTCCTTCGTTTCTACTATTCTATAATTATTATTACACACACACACACATTGATATAATAATATAATACTATTCACATATTAATTTATTTACTATTCCTGGAATAATCATTATTTTTAGTATTATAAATCTAATGTTATAGATAAATGTACATATTTCCGAAAGAATTATTCTTTCATATTCTATTTTTTTTTTTGTTTCTGATTAATAGCATTGATATGGTCTTTCAACATCATTTTTATTTATCATCGGATACATCAGCAGAGAAAAAGAACAAAGCAAAAATTCTACTAAATGTATGACGTTAGTACAATTTAATCGGTTTTTTTCTTATCTTATCAAAATCTACGATCCCTCTTTTCTACTTCATCGTGTATAGATCGGAAAAGTTTTGAAAAGCTTAAAAAAATGATCATCCAGTTACTGATACACATAAATACACGCGAGTATATATAGCGAGTTCGAAAAATATTTGTCAGACACAATGTTCATTTATCATTTATTTCATGAAATTTAATATTTACAAAAAAAAAAATGTAATTCTGTAATACTTCGTTGAGTTTGTTTCAAAACACGTTCGCTATATTATTTATAATATTGTTTAAATATTTTATTATACTTGCTCATATTTATTTTCGAGTATATGTTTTAATTCGGTCATTGAAAACGTTCGAACTATCCGAATTTATTTCTATTCGTTTCATAAATTTTCAATGAGATTTAAAATTCGATAATTATAATCGGACTTACAATTTCTAACAAATAATTTCTACGCACGATAAAGAAAATTTCTAACAAAACTATATATATAATATAAATTCTAAAATATATATAATATCAACACAAATTAGAAAATTTTGTTTGTTAGCTAATGACCTGTCAATGCAGTCGGTGCAACTTCTAAATAAAAAAATAATATATATAATCAATTGTTTTTTATAAACAATTGAAATATGAAACGAACAAATTGAACAGGAGTCTCTGTATATATTTATATAAACATGAAAAATAGAAATATATACGACGTTGGACGAGGTAGGTTGTCGTTAAAAAGGCATCCTCGAGTGCGGAAGGTTACTTTACAAAGCAACCGGTCGTGTCGCGGAAGAAGTACAATCGCACCTTCCAAAGCGTCTACAAGCTGAGACTTGAAACGGATTCTCTCTAACACAGCTGACTTGAAAGAACGAACGAACTCTTGGCACGTACAAATCGTACGCTCATGTGTGCATCCTGTTGCTGCTGTTGCTGCTTCTCTACTCGTTGCATTTGCTGTGTTGCAGTTTGTTGCTTGGTGATATCGTCCGAGTGCGAAAAAGACAGATACGTGAGATCGTACGTGTACCGTTCGATGTACTATGAAACAAATAAAGTGAGAGAGAGAGAGAGAGAGAGACAGAGAGACAGAGACAAAGAGAGAGAAAGAAAGATGAAAGCATTGTTTTCAGTATTTCTCGAAGCACATATATACATTTTAATTTAGAGTACATTAGATAGATATTATATTAAATGATTATATTGTTTAATTATTATTATTATTATTATAAATTATATTGTTGGATTCATTGATAAGTTTTAAATTAAATTGATAAGAAATAATTTTTGAAAAGTTTAGATATACGTTTGTATATTAATAATAAATTGTTCTATTATTTAAAATTGTTTACTATTAATTGAAAAATTTTCAATTTCAAAATTTCAATGTAAATTTGCGTCAAAATTGTTTTCTCTTTTTTTAGCTTGCGATAAATGTCGAAATAGATTAAAATAATTTGTATGTATTATAAATTTATTATAAATTGAACGAGAGAGAGAGAGAGAGAGAGAGAGAGAAAGAGAGACGTTTGTTACTTTATTACTCATTGAAGTTAACAAGAAATTTTATACCAGCTTCCAACGTTCCGTTTAATATGTAATAATAATAATAATAATAATAATAAATACCTTTCCATAGCTGATAGATATCGTAATTAATAAAAGTTATTGATATGTTTTAATTTACATGTTATTAGAACGATATTTGCCAATTTATTTTCAATTGGAATTTATAATCGAGATTCGAATATATACGTTTGATGTTTTCGTTCCTTTAATCGTAACGTAACGTGTATAAATATTAATAATAATATTAATTATTGATTTGAACACAGCCTATATATAAATTGATCACTAGAGTGAAAAGACGTATAGGAAACGATTCAATTAAATCACATATATTATACTAACTCATCGTAAATTGTCGAGAAAGAGAACGAACGACTCGTGCGTTCTTAAAGCGGAATCGATATCATCCAAGCTAATTGCATTTCCTACGCTTTGTGCTTATCTCGGCGTGCTTACAACGCGTTTTTTTAAGTTAAACGCATGAGCGTTGGTAAAGCAGATAAAAATTTTTGTCCATACATACACATATATACACAATCGTATATATGCGTTTGTTATAAGTGATAACAATAATCTTTGCTTCGTCATCTTTTTTGCGAAATTTCTATACGATAAAAAGAAATTATTCGTCGGTATTTATTATCAATTTGGAATTTATGAAAGGGAACAAAATTTTCAACGAAAAAAAAAAAAAAAAGAAAGAATAAAGAATAAATTAACACAATACAAAAGAAAATATATTTTTATAACAAGTATATTACAAATACAATTCGTGTGTTTAATTCGGATTATTTATATTATTACACATTTAATATATTAAATACGAATAAATGAATTTATCGTTTGGAAATATGCAAGTCGAGTCACGGAACGCGTGACGTTTCAAAAAAAAAAAAATATTTCGTAAAATATATATCATATGAAAAATGTTTTTAAACGTCTCTGACAAAAAAGTGAAATATTTTCGACCTGTTAACAAACCATTAGTGAATTAAAGTTCAACGATTTGGTGACCAATTATGCCAGACAAGATATTCAAACTCCATTGGTATTGATGGTCTGTTTCACGCATCCTGTGAGAATTTTCTCTATCCCAATAGTTTTTTTTTTTTTAAATTTACATCTCCGCTATTTGTGAATTAATTCTGAACGAAATCGTGATTACAGATCCGTTGAATTAGCAATATAATGCCGAATAACTTATATGTGAATATCTCAGCAATTATTCATTTTATAAGCCGTAAATAATATCATAATGTTTTATTCGTAATTTGATTCTTTATAAGAATCCAAAAAAAGAAATTAGGCATTCCATTTAAAGAAAAAAATAAGAAACCGATGACCTTGATATCTCATTAAAAAAATGATCTTAAAAAAGAAATGTTGTTTAACGTTACATCCACCCCTTAATATAGTTTAATTATGCAAGAAATATTTTCTCATACAATGTATATTTTACAAATTATTTTGAAACGTCACGTTCCGTGACTCACTCTGCATATTTATAATATTCGGTGAAAAGCCGGTGTGCGCTTGAATAATGAAGATAAATGAATAATTAATATGTCAATAATATTTAATAACAAAATTTATTTTAGAGTTCTAATGTTAATTAATACACGGTACGTGAATCATTTATATTTTTTAAAGAAAAATTTATAATACATTTCTATAAAATAGAATTTTGACGAACACATAATAGTTGAACATACAAATAATTGTTCGTTATTCTCGAAATTATATATATTTACCTGTTAAACTTTATTTCTTATTCTTGTAACAATTCAATTAATCACATCCAACCTCTCAAACATTATTAAGATCTTTTAGAAGAAACGTCATGGAAAATTCGTGCGAAATACAATATATCACGTGAACGCGATAAATCACGAAACAATTTCTCTTAGCCAGACACACGTGCACGGTTTACGTGTGATCTACAGGGTGTAACATAAAATCTAAACGATTTTTCTAAATTTAAAAAAAAAAGAAGAAAAAACAAAACAGAATGAATTTCAAAATAAAAATTTTGGAAACAAACGAAAAGATAAAAAAGAATAGAAGAAAAAGAATCATTTTACGAAATTATAGATATACATTGATATTATTTATGACATTAAATTAAATCAATTCATTAATAACTATCATCCTAAAAAAACACAGAGATTTCGTAATAATAAAATAATAATTAATAAAACAAGTCACACGCGTATAACATAAATTGAATATATTTAACATAATATTAATTCATAAATAAATATCATTTTTTATTAATGTTAAAAAACTTGTGGTTTTACTTTAATATTTCTATAAATCGATAGGACGTTATGAATCATGTTCCTGGTAAATCGATAATCTTGTTTTCTCGTGATTCAAGACGAGTTAGGACAAATTAGCAATATAATATCGAGTTTGTAGAAAGATGAGATAAAACCTTTTCAGATGATAGAAGCTAAACTGTCGTCTTGCGGTAATCTAATCTTTACTAGGAAAAACTAGGGTTGACGTTATCGGTGAAACTAATGCTGCCAACACGATCACTTCGGCTTCGTGTACACGTGTACATGCATACGTATATATACACATATATATATATACATATATATATTTTTTTCTTTTTCTTCTCTTTCTTTTCTCTATCTTCTTGCATCCGTAACTCATCCTTTAGTCGAAGGTTTAATACCTGGAACATGCAGTACCAAAAGAGATAGCAAACGTTTTCTCTGGTCAGACACACTCGACCTCGACCTTTTCGATCGTTCTTATCTTTCTTCCATTCTTCTCTATATTCCCCCATTGTACTCGCAAATTTCTATCGTATTCTCCTACTCTCTCTCTCTCTTTCTCTTTTTTTTCTTTTTTTTCTCTTCTTAGAATTCTTTAAATTTGTATCCATCTAAATAGAATAAATATCTTTTGTTCACAAATTTTGTATAGAATAAACACACGTGCATGTATAAAATAATGTTTTTATTTTTCCACGTATTGATACAAAATTAAAATGAAAAAAAAGAAACGTAATTGTCTATGAGGTTGTTTTTTTATTTTTATTAAAACTCATTAAATGTCCATTTGAAAATGAAGTAATAGATAAGTGGGAGGATCGTTTAAAAAATTGTTTTGTCGGTAACTCTTTTTTTTTTTATTTTTTTTTTTATTTCTATACGCGTAAGAAATAATAATTTATTGTAGTTATATTTATATATGTAACTTTTTTTTTTTAAGCGACAATCGTAGAAATGATTATAATACTTTACGCGTCGATGTATTTCGAGAAAAATTGAGATATGCGAATTGAAATTGAAAAAAATCGAGTCATTCTCGTGAAGATCGAATGAAAATGAAAGATAGAGAATATTCGATTTTCTTTCGATGAAAATCCTGTAGTTCGATCCCTTTCTAGATCGAATCAATCCTCGGTGGCTTTATTGGATCTCTTCGAAAGTTTGTTCTTTTATCTTCCTGTTCGGAGTTTCAAGCCCTTTGAAGGGAGAAAGCTACGGATTTCCACACAAAGATCGATGATGATCTTTTTCATGTAATTTCGAACGTAAATAAATCATCTAGAGAATATTAAAAAAAAAAAAAAAAGAAAGAATCGATATATAATAAAATAAAATAGAGACAATATAAAAAATTGCTTTTTTTCAAATTGAAAAACACGTTTGACATTTTTACAAATCTTCGGATATTCCGAATATAGAAACTATGCGTTTTTATTTAAATTCCTTGTAGAAAAATCAAATCAAATCGACAAATGTAAAAATAATTTGGTTATTTTTGTTTTCTTTTTTTTGTTCATTCGTCACCCAAATTATTTATTGTAATCTTTATAATAACGATAATTATAATTAAAAAATAAAACATTTCTCAATCGGGATTTGTATTCTAACATTTTAAGATTTATCGAATGTTGAACGGTGAATTCTTTCGTTAATCATATTTTCTTTTTCCTTTTTTGGAAATAACATTGTTAATCTAGTCGAGTAAATAAATAAATAAATAAATAGGAGTTTATGAGAAAAATAGTGTAGAATAAAATTCGTGGACATACCTCGACGAGGTGAAAATCACTTCTTGGAAGTCCGAGTTAATCTCATTAAAAAGTTTACCGCATTAGCCTCCTTGCCCCGGCCATTATTTTCTTGCGTATTTACATTGGAAGGAAAGAAAGAAAGATAAAGATAGAACGGTAAGAAAGATCTTTTAAGTACGTTTTTGCAAGAACTCGCAAAACGATGAGTTAACTTAATCGCACTGTGTCATTGTCACCAAAATTATAGTCGAGTTATGTTGCTACAACTATTATTACTCCTACGTTATATTATGAATCGTTTAGTGGTTTATACATATATATATATATATATGTATGTGTATGTATAATAAACCACCAAGTAACCCATCTTCATTTTGATTTAAATCGTAATTAGAATTTAAATACACCTCGTGTTTTTGTAACTCTGAATTTTCAGATAAATTTTGCTTCTTTTTTTTTCTTTTCTCTTTTTATGTTTTATTCTTTCTTGCGTTTTTTAGTTTATTCGCTAACAAAAAAATTGTCGTTGTAATGCAACGTTGATGCACCAATGTGCATTACATTAGTGCATCCATTATACGATTAGTCGTATATAAAATGTCGTATATAAAATAATTTTGTTTAATTGTTTAATTGTGAAATTCAATTAACATAGAAGGATATGCGTCGTGTAAAAATAATCCTTAAATAATTTTAACAATTGCTTTTAAAAAAAATAATAATAATAATACAAAAAAATTATTCTGAAAAAAAAGTAAAAAATTATTTGTAACTTTGTACGGAGAGGTAAAAAAAATTCGTAAAAATATGTCCCTACAGAAAAAAAAAAATAAAATAAACGAATAAATAAATAAAATAATGAAAGAGGAAGGGAAGTGTAGAAAAAAAAAAGGGTTTGATGAAACTCGTCGTTTGTTCGCGAAAAGATAACGCTTAGATAAGCGGATAAACTTTTTTCGTGGCAATTAGTGAAACGAATAGGAAAAACGACGACGAGAAGCCCGAAGTTGGGCAAGCCTTTACATAACCAACCCCTAACCTTCTCCACCCCATGAGACTAAAGCCCATTAGAGTGACTTTCATTTTTTGTTGTGTTTCTTGTTCCCGTTGGAATTTTGTTTCACTGTTTTTTTAAATTATCATTCATTCATTCATTCTCTCTCTTTCTTTCTTTTTATTTTTCTCGTTTTGCCATACATTTGACACAAAAATTTATTAGTCGAAAAAATTATAGTTAAAAGTCGCTAAAATGTATCTTTAAATAGAAGGAAAAAGAAACAAGATAATCTTCAAAATATCATTCGATTCAAATTTTCACTTGTTTTCGTAGATCTCAAGATATTTTAAGATGAAATTTGATAACTAGAAAATGAATTATCTAATTATATGCATTATTTCTCTTTATTATTCTCCTTATTTATTCGTCTCTCTCTTCTTCTCTCTTTTATTTCAATATTTTCGATTTAAATTAAAATGTTATTTATGGAAATTGGAACAATTTAATCTCAAGATTATTTTTTTTCGAATAAATGTAAACTCACTGAATTAATTATATCCACTGTCTAACTAATTTTATCCTACGTTCAAAAATTAATATAAAATATTTGCGAATACTATACGCGAATTAATCTAGAAATTAATTCGATTAACGAAAATAAAAATACAATAAAAATAATGTTATGTATATATATGTATATATATATATATAGTATTCTGTGTCTAAGAGAAACGTAGTTTGAAGATTTTTCTAAAAAATTTACTTTAAACTTTGCGATAAACTCTTTCTCTTTTATCCCCTCTCTTTCTCTCTCATTCTTTATTCTTTTATTCTCATAAAAAATATTTCTTAATTAAGTACTCCTCCCGTTTGAGAATATCGTCGAGTAGCAAACTCTCGTTGAGTTCATAAAACTTTGATTCGTTAGAAAATCGATTTTACGTATATACATGTGTATATATATATATGCTTTCATGCATACGTACAACTATATACATGTATGTATTATATATATGCATACATATGTATACATACATTTACATAGACATGCATAAACGTAAGTAGTGATTTATATTTAATGAGGACCGAACTGAAAGTCTATGCGGAAAGATATAACGGGTGTTTTCGCGTGGAAAGTATTCTCTATTTAATTTCAAACTTGACTACTATGGATTTGTTTCTACGAAGATAGAGCATACACGATTGCATCTGTTCGATTCTCGCATTCATTAAACATCGGATGGAACTTATATCTTTAATGTCTATCTAAAATCTATATGTGCAAACACACACACATATATATATATAGATAGGTAACACGAGTGTCAAAGATCGATAATCGAGTCAAAAGCTCTTCAACTTTGCTTCGTTGTTTCTACACCCTACCCGTTAGATAGAACGCCTCGATGATTTTCTATCATGTTACCTCTTCTACTTGTTCCTAAGACTGTATACCCCGAGTAGGATGTGTGTTTAATTTTCGATCGAAGTATATATATCGATATAAATTGTAATTATATTTATTTTATATATATATAAAATTTCTTGAATATTTGTTAAATTTATTCGTACACTTTTTTTTAAAATTGAAAAATATGTATATATATATATATATAATATACAAATTTTTAAAAATAATCGAACGATATAAGATTAA
>NW_014569571.1:952644-964027 GCF_001313835.1 Polistes canadensis
CTTTGAAATAAGAGATCATTTTATTACAACACACCTTACACATGCTGGAACTAAAAACTTTTTCAACCTTCCTCTATGTATTAGACAGATTAAATTTCTATTATATATATGTATTACTTCCATTTGTTCCATGTACATATGAAAAAAAATCTTTTTCAAAATTATGACAAAAATGTCCACCCCTTTGCATAATAATAAGTTCCGAACTTTCCAGTAACTTTACTTACACATAGGAAAACTATACCTCTTTAATACATATACAATAATTTTATATATTCCATGTGTGTAATTTTTATTTCACACATTGTCCGACTTATAAGCTTAATAACAGATATATTTCTATTATAGTTCTCCACATGCTGGACTCAAAACTTTTCAATTGTCCTCCTACGTGCTTATTGGGTTCCGTAACTTTGAAAATAATATTCAACCAATTGTCAACCAAACTTTTCAAACTATCGTCGAAAACACATATATAAGAATGCATGTAAATGACGTATATATATTAAAGATTAAAAATTACTTTTCAAGTGTAAAGAATTAATATCTATATATAGTGTTTTTAAATTGTAAATGTAAGGTGAATTAAACGAAAATTATAAACAATTAATAGGAGAGAGAACAAAAGATTAAAAAAAAGAAAAAAAAAGAAAAAATACGTATATTAATTGTCAGAAATATTATTTCATTCGTAAATGAATACGCATGTATTTGTTATGTTTGAATCGTAGTAGGAAATGAGCAATCGTGTGGTCTCTTGTGAATTGAAAGAGCTCTAGGAGTGCACGTGCCTTGGCACCAAGCATTTAGGGTTAAACATCGCTCAAGGGGTTTCGTGTACGCGTGACTACAAGTGCCACGTGCCACGTGCCACGTTTTAAGAAAATGCATCCTTAAATTCTATTACGATTAATAGAAAGACAAAGAAAAAAAAAAAGAAGAAAAGAAACAAACAGATTTAATTTTGTTCTCCTTATTGCCTATATAAAACAAATTGTTATTATTAAACAATTAAAAATTTTAACTAAATTTTTCTTATTTCTTGTTGCGTTTTTAATATTACGCACAATCTTTTGTTCAATGTTATTTTTATAATATTGAAAATAAATTGTAAATAATAATGATCAATTTGTTGTTTGTTTGTTAATTAAGTAATTTAATCTGTTTCAAAATTAAAAATTCGATTTATGTTAATGTTACAGAAAATTATGAGAAAGAAGAAGAGAGAGAGAGAGAGAAATTCTAACTTCAATAATCTAATCCATGCATCTCCTCTTACGTTGAGAAATTCGATACCGAATTCTATGGCACTGATTTAATCTTTGTTAAAACCGCGAAAGTTCGTGCACGGTGATGGGTTCCCTCTGTTCGCCCTCGAATATTCCGATATTTAGCCACGAATAGTTTCGAAACGTGTACTACCAAATATTCCAATAAACCGTGTCGTATTTCTAAGCTGTTTGAAATTCACGTTTGTCGAATACGAAATGTTGTTTGTCCTGAGACAAACTAGCTAGCTAGCTAGCTAGCTAGTTCATTAAACAAAAAATATCTCTTACGTTTCCATCAATTATTCATATTATCCATTTTTTTTTATTTTAATCTTCTATTTAAAAAAATAATTTGTTGTATATAATTATAATTAAATTTTTATATTTATATTTATATTTTTTTAAATGTTTATATAATAATATTTGGAATCGAGTCGAGGATATATATTCAAATTTGTTCCTGAATATTATTTTTATTTCCAATTACCGCTGATAGTATCTATTGTTATTGAAATGAATTCTCAAGAAGAGAAGGGAGTTATACTTTTGATCAAAATAAAATATTAAAGGATTACGAAAAATAGATATGCAACTCCGTTAAAATCGATTGTTGTCGATTTTAATTGAAGAGAATCTATCGTAAGAAAATGGATGAAAATATTGATGGAAAATGGAAAAATAATTGTATATAAGGAAGCTGGTGCACCGATTTTAAATCTAATTCAACGGTATCTAGAATAATTTCTGATCGCGTAACATAAAAGAAAATTCAGTATGGATGAAAAAGTTTGCGTATAAAAACACTTTTAAAATGAACAATTATTAAAGCAATAAAAATCTACACAGTTAACAATATAAGACCATATAAATACTATTTTAAATATCCAATACAATATATTCATAAATATACATATTTATGTTTTTTTTATACATATATATAAAAAAAGAAGATACCACAAAAGACAATCTTATTTTGCATACAAGAAACCTGTTTTTAAAAATTCCACCTTAGTCTAGATTATCCATTGAACGTTTGTCGTTTGTTTCCCTATCACGGTGGTTAAATCAAGTTGCTACTGTATATATATACATATTTATACATATATTTTTCTTTATACAAAAATTATTTCATACTGTTTCATATATGCTATACACTTGACAGTATACTAAAAGTTACACAAAATCGTATTAATATATCTTATGATTTATATTTTAATATAAATAATTTTCATTTAAAATAAAAATCATATATATACAATTTTTTCTCAATTTTCTTGACTTCTTTATCTATTGTTATAATTATCGGCGCATTATATTCTAAAGAGAATGATAATCGATAAAACACTTCTTTCTTGTTACAATATCTTTTAAAGAAAAAATGAATTTAGAATAAAAAAATTAATTTCACGTACGACATTTACTTTTTTCCTTTTTTACATGCGTTTAATCTTTCTATACTTTTTATCTCTTGTCTCTCTCTCTCTCGCTCACACTCTTCTTATCTATCTTTTTACTCTCTTCTCGCGTTTTCAAATTTTTTTTTGTTCATTACCTGCTTCCGAACACAACCAAATCGAAGATCACATATTTCCGCATGAACGCTTTCGACGGATTATATATCGCAAATTCCGTTTCTCCTGCATTAAGCCCTTTCGAAAGCATTTCGGAAATCGATTCGATGGCTTTTTAAATAGTTAATCGCATCAGAATTCCATTAGAACGAACGAGTCTATTCTTCGAACTGAAATATCACAAATGTGGACATCCTCACTGAATAAAATTACAACGTTGTATACGCGTATACTTGTAATGAAAAGAATAAAGAATAATAACATCTCGTAATAATCGTTTTTTAAAAGAAAAATTTCAAACATTTCGCATAAGGAAATAAGATTAAAAACTTTTTTGTTTTTTTTTTTTATAACAATCCGGGCTCGTAAAATTGAAAGTAAAAGAACTAGCATGAGATTAAAGTTTTTTTTAAACGTCTTTTGTATTTACAATATTCACGTATTATTATAAATATAAGCATAAATTATTTATAATTCTCGCTGAGAAAGAAAGAGAGAGAGAGAGAATCGATTGCATTTTTTCTATTAATAAATAAAAAATTGTGATAAAAGTAAATCTAAATAGATAGGTATACGCTGTAATAGTTAAAATAAATAAATAAGATGACGAAGGGAAAAAGAAAGGTAAAGATGTAATAAAATAAAATCAAATGTCAAATTACTTACTTCTAAACGTATTTCTTTAATTTACACAAGTAAAATAGTCAAATTACCGTAAAACATTTCTTCCCTTTTTTTCCGGTTATTTCTCAATAGGAAAATAAGTCCTAGTTATTTTCGAAACATGTTTCTATTTGTCTCTGTTTTCATTTGCTTTAAGGGGAGGAGCCAGTTGGATACTTGGGAAAACCATTGCCCACTTACAAACCGGCATCGCAATTGGTTCCTTTGGGTGGTGCTGCAAGGTTATTTTGCGAAGCTTATGTAGGTAGAATAAGACTACCTGATGCCAAGAATTCCGTGATCTGGTCGAAAACCAACAGCAACGTAACCTTACCAACTCATGGTAGGATAGCACAGTATCCGGTATCAAGGTGAGTCCCCCATTAAACACGAACCTCTCATATTTCAAATCAATTAACTCGAAAAAAGAAAAAAAAAGAAAAAAAAGTAAAACAAAATTGATAAAATAATAATTATACATCGTCGGATTCATAAAAATTGTTCTCATTTAGTAGCGTTTAAATTAACAAACTTGAATATCGATAATAATATTTTTTTTTTCTCTACAATTTTAAAATTAAACTTTTATCTGTTACCTATCATACGCGAACCATTCTTTATGAAAAATATAATTACAGTCACTAGCGTGAATATATTATTCGAGGATATAAATAAGAATAATAATAAAAAAATATATACAAAAATAAAATATCTCTCTCACCGTTAATAAATTTTACTTATATCATATTTAATGTCTATAAATATTAACAACAGTTAATATTACTTTTCTAATCATATAATTTCTAATAATATATCAAAGTTTATTTCCAAATGAAAAAATATAAATAAAACGCGCGTTGTCTCCGTGTATTTATATTTATATATATACTTATACTATATATGCATATCCTACATATGTAATATAGATACATAGATAGAGAAAAAAGAAAGAGAGAGAGAAAGAGAGAAAGAAAGTAAGACCTAAGGAAAATGTCTCGTATAAACAATCGTTTATTTTGCCTATCGTTCGAGCTGGAACTATCACTGAGAACGATTCAACGATACTTTAAAATGTAGGAGAATACGAAGAAGAAAACGGAGATTGCAAAGTTACGAGCTAGGAATAGAGAAAGAGAAAGAGAAAGACGTTAGGGTGGCATTTAGAGGTGCAGTATTGCCTCTATATGCCCTGGGCAATAATTCATACGTCCGAGACATACGAAGTTTCGGAGTAGCTAAACTCCTATCGAGTTTATGTAAGCGTGCGTGTGATATATATATATATATATATATATATATATATATACCTATTTCTATCTATCCATCTATTATATTTATGTATATGTATATGTATATATATATCATACTATCTCTCTCTCTTTATGTATATATTATATATGTATATCTATATCTGTATCTATCTATCTATGTATCTCTGTCTCTTTTCATTGCAACCAGGCTTGCCTACCTCAGCTTCCAACGAGTTTCCAACTCCAATCGTGAACGCTTTCGAACGGTTTATAAGCTCCTCCTTGCACTAGAGATATCGTTTCATAGACGTTCCAGTTTATATACTTCTACTTTGAGTATTAATTTTTGTTCATCGATCATTTTTCTATCATTTCTTTTTTTCTGTATCTTCAATTTTCTTCTTTCTTTCTTTTCTTTTTTTAATTATAAAAATATCAAAATTCAAGAAGACATTTATTTAAATTATAATTTTTGACAGAGACAGTGTTTTGTGTTAAAGTAACATTTTCCAATTTAAAATTCATTATTTTAATTGCACACCACGAAGAACAGGGAAGAGGATTCCTAATGTTAATAATAGATTTTATATGAAAAAAAAAAAACAAATTTATGGGGAAAAAAGAAATTAATTCAAGGATAATAGAAAAATGTTTATACCATTGTAATAATGTTTATAATTTTGTAATTGTTAATAAGAGACGGAAAGAAATATTCGCAGATACTGTTGCGTGATAGCATAATTTTGTGTGCATTACCCACGTGCTCGATGTCTCTTACGTCACTGTCGTAAACATTAACACAAGAGTTCTGTTGATGACATGGACTGACTGTTATATAAGGGGGATGTTACGAGAACATCGGTTCCGATGTAAAATCTAATTTCTACGTGTACAACATTTGGTGAGAGAAATCCTACACGTTCGCAACGTAATCTAACTATTATACTAATTAAGGTAAAACGTTAGATGCCACTTTAATACGTGGGGGAATTGAGAAGTTTATTAATTTTTCTGTTTAATTTATTGATTTGAAATCAACTTATTATTATAATACATAACTGGGAGGGGTGGAAGATGTTGCGATCTTATTAATTAACAAAATTCGAACAAGGTCCAATTTGTTTCCTATTTGAAAAACCTCTTTTCCTATTGTTGATAAAAAGTTACGTTAATAAATTCATGAATGATGGGGACGGGGGGGGACGGGAAAAAATAAATTAATTATCTCTTTTTCTACTTATTTATAAAAAGGAACAATGTGAAAATATCTTGCGAATTTTCGCATCTCTCTCTCTCTCTCTCTCTCTCTCTCTCTCTCTCTCTCTCTCTCGATTGTTTTTAAGCTTTCGTGAGAAAAAGTTGCGGACAATGCCAAAGTTTTTCTTTCTTTCTCTTTCCCTCTCGCTCGCTCACACACACACACACACACACACACACACACACACACACACAGAGTTGGAGAGTTACGAAAATAAAAATAAAAATGAATAAAAAAGAAAGGAAAGAAAAAAGAAAAGTATAAAAAGGAATAAAGAAGGAAGTTGTCGATCCAATGAGGTCAGAGATCGAGAACGCTCGAGTTGTGCGAGAAAAAAAAAGAAAGAGAGAGAGAGAGAGAGTTGTAGAAAGATAGAAAATTTATTTAAAAACTCGCTAAATTATACTGAAACTTCTCGGGCAGAAGTTTCACGTTGTTACGCAAAATTCCAACCACTGGAAGATGATGATGGACCATTTTTTATTTCCACTTATTTTCTCACTTTTATCTTTTTTCCTCGTTCTCGTTTTTCATCGACGTAAAATTTACTCAACTTAAATCTGATGGAAACGAAACAACGATGGAAAATATTTGTTAACGTAATCGAATGATTATGAACAAATTATTGAGACCTCCCCCCCCCTCCCCCCTCCTCCTCCCCATCCATACTCGTGTTCGCACATAAAATTAACTTGTGCAATTATTAAAGTATACAATCGTATTAAAGTATCAAAACATAAAATGTATAAAATTTTTTCTCATCCCACAACGATATATTAAATATATAATTATTAACTAAATCTATATTATATATATAAAGTGTTAACTATTGATCAAATACTGTAACCATAAAATTATACAAAAGTTCTAAAAGTTAAAATAAATTAATTCCTGTGTCTCGCGTTCATCTATGGATGCATACGTGGCGACTAAAATTACAGTCAACATTTTTGTTATAAAAAAAAAAAAAAAAAACAAAAGAATGACAGAATGAAAAAACTTTTGGTAAATTTTTCAAAATCTAACCGTAAATAAAATTCGCACGTATAATAAATACAATTGTTCACGTTAACCCTTTTTGAGTGGTGAATACTTTTAGGCTGAAATATTTTTGTAAGGATGAAATACTTTTCGATTACTAGCGTATTTTTGTGTTTCGTTGATTTATTTTATTAACTCTTCGCACATCTAATAATAAATTACGATTAATAATTAAAGTTTCTTTTTAATTTCTTATATAATTGCGAAATATGTGTCAAGATTCGAAACAATAATCAATACACAAATAAACGTAACATTATTTGCATTTATATTAACAAACACGTATTATGCGTAGTTGGAAATTTTTACCAAACGCATATATGCGTCCACCATCTCATTCAAAGGGTTAATCTGATAAAGAAAGAAACAAGCAAACAAACAAACAAACAAACAAACAAAGAGAAAGACATCCCTCGATGGCGGTCGTCGTTCCTCGAAGGGATAGGAAACAAATCGTTTCGATTCTTCTTTACCTCTGGAGAATCATTCTTAACTCAAGGATTCGAACGAAACGCACGCTTAGGGTCCGACGCAAACGATTAGCCTTTTTGCTGGTTGCAACGCGAACCATTATACGCGTAATAACGCCAGTAGAGGACAAACTTGTGCACTCCGGTAGCAGGAAAACACGAGAAAGAAAAGGACGCGGATAGAGAGAAAATGTGAGGATAGATAGATAAAGGACGGATGATAGATAAAGAAACTAACTAACAAAGATAGAAAAGCGATTTCTTACTGAGAACGAGAACTAACTTGAAAGAAAGAAAGAAAGGAAGAAAGAAAGAAAGAAAGAAAGAAGGAGAGAGAAGCAAAAGTTTCAAGCAAGAAAACACGCGGGAATCTTTCCGTGGTTCGTCATTACTCTAATGATACCTCTCCTATCTCTCTCTCTCTCTCTCTCTCTCTCTCTCTCTCTCTCTCTCTATTTCTTTCTCTTTCTTTCAATCTACTCAAGCAGTCGCTCCTTTTTCGAGAATCGCTTCGTGCTCCCCTTTTCTTATCCTTTCCGCAACTGTGACTCTCTACAACGTGTTTACTACGACTTTATAGTCAAACATTTTTATTTAAAAACATTATATTATTATATACTGTTCTTTTTTTGAAAAAATAATTTATTGTATAATATATAAAAATATGCACGGATCATATATTCGAATCTAAGATAAAGGTCGAACGAAACTACTACCATCGATTTTATTTTCTTTGTTTTTTTTTCTCTCTTGTTTATTTATATTTATAACTTTTATTATATAATATTATACTCTACCCGGTGTTTTAACAGGTTCGTTTTAAAGATGATGATGATAATGCTTTCGTATTATTTCTTGCATAATTTATCTGGAATATTTTTATATTGATTGGAATATATATTTATACAGGATATATTATAGAAGTTATTTATCTTGACGATAAATTTGTTTTATTAATAAATACATGTAATGATAAGGAGAAATATTTTGTATAAATTTATTTTAAAAATGATTATTTCTCTTTCTTTTTAGCCAAATTCGTAAAACTCCGTAAATATCATTCCATATATTTTTAACTTTTATTTTGTTCACCCTCCACCCCACCCTGCAAATCAATTAGACGCGAATTAATTATCGTACTTTATTAACGTAAATCGTAAAAATTCGTGTTAAACTTTTTAATGATTTTATTAACAAAATAATACGACAATGTAAACCATTAAATTAATACTATGATTCTTGCATGTCTCGCATGCTAGTACATTAAGCATAGATGAATTAAGTTTATGTAATACCCTACAATCTCTATATACATATTTTCATATATATATATATATAGATACATAATGCGTGTATCTGCATATGTATACCTACATTATGTTGATATGTTTCATGTGTTAGTAGAACATACAGATTTTGCTGATCGCATTAAAATCGGAACACCATTCGTGTTAAACGCATCGAATCCCCATACCTATTATGCATACGGCTTACATTTCGGTTCCTTTCATCGGAATTCGTGATGCTGTGAACCACGAGAGATCGTGCGATTCGTTGAATAATCATCTCCTATATCTATTTCTATTGTGATAGGAAGGAAAAATTTGCGATATCAAATGAATTCGTGCAAAATTACGATACTTTTTTCTACCAATTATTATTTGCATTTTACGTTTACGTTTAACTTTTGATTTTTCGAACAATACGTTTACGATAAATTCCTTCTATATAGCACAAAAAACAAAATAAGTAACATTTTTTTCCTTAGAAGTCTCATTCTCTCTTATTGTTAAAGAAAATCATATTTTTAACACAGACACAATTCTACAACATTACGCATATATACTGAATTACATATGTCTTCTATTATTTATCAATTAAAAACATTTCTATCTAACAAATTAACAAATTCGATTAAAATTATCTATTATAAATCTTAATATATTACGTTAAAGCGAACAGAATATTTAATACGTTCTTAAATTCGTTTATTTTAAATTAATCATTGTCTGAAAAAGCGAAGATCGAATTAACAGAAATGAAAATCAAATCAGTGTCTTGGAAATACATTTTCTTACGACTTTTATACTCGATCGATAATTCAATCGGAAGTTTGTTTCTTTTTAATCTCCCGTTGAAAAGGAAGATTTCAATCTTTCGTTTAAATACCTTCCTAATATCTGTCAGACGATTTAATACTTTTTTAATCATTTTTTTCAACAAAAAATGTATTTTAAATATAAATGTTTCGCGTCAAATAAATTGGAAGAAAAAATGTAACTAATGGAAAATAAAAAGAAAAGGAGATCAAAAAATGATTATTAACAATTTTTACCTGCTAATAATTTCAAGATAATTTATAAATTACTAATTAAAAACCTATTAACACACACATTTCGTGTATACTTATTCCTATCGTGTGCGGAGTCAAATTGGACTACTTTAAAAAAAGAAAAACATTTATCTTACATTAAATATAGAATAAGATTTTAACCAATTGAATAGGTTTTTTTTATTTGTTTTAATCAATACTCAGCTGAGAATTATAAGTAATTTTTGCTTACGTAATACATTAACACGAACACGATACATTACAATGATAAATGTAAACATATATCACTCTATTAACATAACAAAATTATTAATTAGCGACAAATCTTATTTCTAGGTTAGAAGAATAGAAACATTTTAATCTAAGTATTAAATAAATGTAATCAAAGCAAATTATTTGCAATGCTAGATGGTTCTCGGATGATTTGTTAAACGATTTTTGTTCACTGAAATTGAATACTGAAGAATTTTATTTCAAAATGATTAATATCAATTCTATGCATTTTTATTACATTTTTTTTTTTTTTAGAAATTACAAGATTCTTACAAATAATTACATTTTTAGTACGAATTACTCGAATTACTATCAAATTGACCGCGTTTAGTAGATTTAACGTTGAATAATTATTTCAGTGAACGGTTAATTATCGATTCACCCTATATATATCCACATGCATATGCACATATATATTATACCTATATACAATATATACATATATATATATATATGTAGATATTATTCACCTCTCGTGAGTTCGAATATCGTCGATCTCGTTTAATCCTGACTCGAGTAGCTTCGCTTAGAATATGAGAAGTCTGATGGACCACCCATGACTCTTTCTTTCTCTTTCTCATGCTCTCCCTTTCTCTCTCTCTCTCTCTTTCCCCCCTTTCTGCGGCTACATCTCTTTTATTCTCTTTCTCTCTCACTCTCTCTCTCTCTCTCTGTTTATCTCTTCGTTGGTTCTTGGCTCAGTCAGTTAAAGCGAGCTATCTCGGCACAGTAATCGCACCGAACAACAAAAGAATAGAAAAAGAAGGAAGAAAGGACAAGCAAAAGGAAAGAGAGAGAAAAAGAGAGAAAGAGAGAGAGAGAGAAGCTCGTGACCCAAGACATATCCTGATCCTTCGCTCTCGTTTCTCCTTCCGCTCTAATCCAAACCTTTTGTTCCTTGGTACTCTCCTGCATCTTCCTTTCATTTTCTTATTTCTCTTGATCTCTCTTTCAAAGTAAATCCTGTCTTCTTTGATCAGTAACGGAAGTGTTCGAATAATATAATAATAATAATAATAATAATATATATATATTTTTGGTATAAACGAACAAAGAAGTATAAATCAAATTTTCATAAGAACAGGGGATTAACGAGTTAATATATTTTATATTTATTGTCGTTTGCTTTATTTGAATAATTGAAATAATATTTGAATGAACTATTGCATACATTATAAGCTATAAGTTTAATTTATTATTTATGTTTATAAACTGTCCAATGATTTATTTTTTCCAAACAATATTATATATATA
>NW_014569571.1:964232-979840 GCF_001313835.1 Polistes canadensis
AATATAATTTTTTGTTCGGATAAATTAAAAATCCTGATTTGATATTTTTTTTCTTTTTTTTTACTCATTCAACAGAAATATATTTTTTCTTATATATATGTACATATAATATCAATATAAATAATCTAAACAGTTTTGTAGTTCCTTGGGAAAAAATTTAATTTACCTTTTTCGAATTATTTTTCCGTAGTGAAGATGAGAAATCGAGAAAGATTTAAACGATTAAATAGAAAGAAAAATAGAAATAAAGATATAAAGAGGAAAGTGCTTATTTTTGTAGGAGCCACCACGTGACGAAGAAAATTTCGCTGACGTTTTAGATCTTGAAAAACCCTCTTTCGCGTTTCTCGTGGTGAAAACGGGATGGTTCCAGGTGGACGGTTAGAGGAAAGTGGTCTATCCATCTTTCGAGAGATGAAAAAAGTGTATATGTGTGTAAGAAAGAGAAAGAGAGAGAGAGAGTAGGTTTAGACATAATCTTTTTTTTTTTTAACACTTACAAGGATACGTTGAAAAAGGATAGAGTATAATGAAACCTTATGAGCTTAAGTGCAGTTCCTACTTTTCCGACATTTTCTCTCTGTCTGTCTCTCTCTCTCTCTCACACACACTCTCTCTCTCTTTCTTTCTCTCTCACTCCGTCACTCTCTTATTCTCATTCTCTCGTTATTTCTCTTTTTTTCAAAAATAAAAAGAAGACGTCTTTTACTAGAGCTTGACAAATATCACCATCTTGGAGTTTGCTGAGCTAGACTGACGACCCCCCTTCCACCCACCCACCCACCCCCCATACAAATTTTTCATATTAACAGCATAAGAAAAGAATCGAGCGTGAAAAGTCAAGGAACCGTAACGACCACGATGAAATTTTCTCCTCCTTTATGAGATATATATACATATATATTTGTATATAAAATATACATAAAAGATTAAAGAAAAATAAAACGAGTCGTCATGGAAATATTCTAGCAAACAAAAACGAAAAAAGAGAGAGAGAGAGAGAGAGAGAGAGAGAGAGAGAGAGAGAGAGAGAGAAAATTTATGTTTGATCAATCGGTTTCATTTCCCATTTTATTTCCGTTCAATGACAGCATTGTTTATCATTGTTTTAAACAAAAATGATGAGAACGAGAAGTGGAGAGATTCTAAAAAGAAAGAAAATAAAGAACGTGTGTGTGTGTGTGTGTGTGTACGGGAAATTATAATACACCGTATAATTGATCAATGGAAAATAACGTTAATGAGGAATGAAGATGTTTAAAAAAAAAAAAAAAAAAAATGGTGCGTGTGTATGTGTGTATCATATAAATTCATTTATAAATAAAATTCGGATATATCATTTATCGGGTGTCAATTCTTACTTCGTAAAAATTGCATAAATATAAAACCATTGTATAAAGAGTTAAACTCTCTCTTTCGGAGATCGCATTCGATCTTATTCCCATTTTCTCGTGAATTTACATTTAAATATGTTAGCCGAATCCTCGTAAACGTCATATCGTCGTGTTATACGTTCTCGACTTTCTACGAAGTATAACGTAATTTCTATTCCATTCGGTACACTCTGATGTAAGAACGAATATTCTCGTGCTTATAGTATATGTATAAGATATACGTATGTATATATGTAGATAAGGTAATTAGATAAACCTTAAGAAGAACAACATACTCTTTCGAAAATGTTATGTTGTCTATCATAACATAAATAAAAAGCTACAAATAGTGATGAATCGTTTCTACTTTGTATATTCTAAAACTTCGTGTATAGAGGGTGTTCCGTCTATAAAAAGATAGACATTGATATATTTCCCTTGATTGTAATGTTACTAAATATTATTTTCTTTCGATCAGAACTTTCGTAACAATTTTATTAACATATTTTCTAAGGAAAATTATTTCTATTTTTATATATATTATATGATATACCGAATATATTGTCTAATATTTTTTAAATACTACACTAATTTTTTCGCGACAATTCTCGATATATTATTTATGCAATTTAAATAGCATCAAACGATAAATAATGTTGAAAAAAGAAGTTCCCCTACCAAAAGACAATTTCTTTCTTTTTTTTTTTTTTTTTCTTTCTTTCTCAAAGCCTTCAAGCATCACCGATTTTATTTCCCTCGCAGATTCTAGCTGGTGGCATTAAAATGCATTCAAACGTGTATAATAAAATGTCCTCGGGACGGGATCTTTTATTCTCAAAATTAAAATTTGTTGGAACATCCTATATATATATATATGTATACATAAAATACAAACAAGTCCTTTGTGGCTTGATATAGAATTATATTAAATATTGTTTAATTAATTTATACATTATATTATATATAACATATATCGTAAAATCATATTTTTTGTTTGTAATTATACTTTTTTTTTTATTTTATTTAGAATAACACGAGAAATTAATTCACGTAGAAAATATCGTCGAATATTTTTCCTTTTTTTTTCTTTTTTACGACCTTTAAATCTCATTTGGAAAAAAAATAAATGACTTCAAATAGGGAAAATTATTTTCATCCTTAGCACGTGACTTTTTGCAAACGGTATATCTTCGTTCCGGAGAACCCGCTTTTTTTTGGTCATAAAATCAGAAATGAAGGAAATATTTCAAATGATAAAGTTAGTGCACGGGGTAGTACACCCTATATATATATGTATATATATATATATATATATATTCTAACGTAAGAACGATCCATCAAGAAGGACGCACCGAGTTAGGTAACACGACGACTACGACGACTATCCAAGTGTATTAAAGATTCTCAAGGGGGTTTCTTAAAACACCGATAAATGAGTTATCGATAGTTCGTGCTGGCATTTTTAAAGAGAACGAAGCTAAAGCTCGATAAAATATGCGACCTCTCCTCTTCCATATTTTCACACTCCTCGATTTCACGAGTGGCATCGATCGTAGTTGAAAAAAAAAAAAAAAAATAACGAAAAGAAAAAACAGATTAAGAGGGTGGAAAGAAAAAGAAAGAAAAACAGAGAAAGAAAAAAGAAAAAAATTTAAGAATTTTATTCTGTATAGAGTTGTATTCTGTCTGTAACAAATTGACTCAATCAAAAACGAACATTTATCTTACATTCATGGTTCGTTAATTCAAGTTATCACAATAAGTACAGACCTTTTTTTTTTTAAAAATACCTTTTCTTTTATCATTCCTGTGTCTTTTTACTAGCAAACTTGTTACATTTGATAAAATAACACGAAGTTTTATATTCGAACGAATTTCATCGACATTTTATAACAGGACTCGTGTTCGTAAAAATTTACTCGATCAATATTAAATAACTGATGTAAAAAAGAAAGAAAAAAAATATGTTGTTTCTGAGTTAGTAGTTAGTACCAGAGATGTTGATTTAGTTAGTAGTATTTAAAAAACATAAGAAATTTCCTTCAATCGAACTATTGTAAATGTAATTAATATTTGTTGAACAATATTCAGCCCTTTTCTATGACGACCAACCGGCATCTTCTATTTATTTATCATAACTACAATAAATTTTCTAAATTCTTTTCATTTCATATATTATAACTACGATTGTCAAAACATTTTCTACGATTCAAACGATTTCTAATGTTATTATCATGAAAAGTTGTTCAATTATAATGGATTTCAATCAATACACTTTTCATGACGCAACCAACATCACTTCTCATTGCTATATTTTTTATAATCTGGATATTGTAAAATTTCAAACCAAGTTATATACAATTATAAGACAAGAATTTACAATCGTCTTGATTTTATTAAATCTACTTGGAAGATTTCAATTTGACTTTGTTGAGTGTCTCGGTAGAGTGTTCACTTTTACAGGATTTCCTTTGAAGATTTTCAAAGCAGATTGGTTTGATCCCACCTCTTTCCTCTCTCTTTCTTCGTATGTACAAATGCTGGAAAAGATGTAGCAAGAGATAGAGAGAGAGAGAGAGAGATAGAATAGTGTGTATGAGGATGAAAAGAATAAAAGCTCTCGAGAGTAGAAAATCGAAAAGGATGCAAATAATATTTCGGGAAAGCCTTCACCAAGGAATATCTCTGGTATTGTAAAATATCGAAAATCTAGGTGGAGGACCTCTTTCCAAATACAATATACATAGCTACTCTTACATATATATAAATACCTACAGGGTGTCCTCATATTGTTTTAACATAAAAATGTAAACATTTTACTGCAGCGAATGAAAACGAAAGAAAAATGTGCGATACATAGACTAAATAGTAGTTTGTTTTCAAAGATTAGAAAAAAAAAAAACGATACCTTTTTTTAGTCGATATAATATTAAATATAACAATTAATTATAGATGTCTTTAATTATCATTCCTAATACGTAAGATGATCACGATAATTATTACAATGAAGTAACAATAAGTAAACAACATTTTTATTTCGTATTATATAATTATTTTTGTTTAAATTGTGTGTAAAATTACTTTTTTGTTTTTTTTTTTAACATTATCCAATTATAACCATAATTACCGTCACGTACAATATTATAATAACAGATCCGTAATATTTTATCAAATTTATTTGCACTAGCTACGTTTACTATTTAAAATCCGGTTGTAAAGAAGAACGTTGTAATATGGTACGTATTAACTACGGTAAATATTAAAAAATTATACGTTTGTATATCAACACACAATTCCTCTACGAGTATTCTCAGATTGTTAATATTTGAATATACGTTTCATTCACGGTTTTTTACTAACGGAAAATATTCCAGTCACTAAATTAAAACATCGACAAGGATTCTCTTTTCAATTATAAAAGCGGATAAAAGTTTGAAACGTAACTAACCCCTATGTAAATATCATTGATCTTTTTTTTTTTTTCGTATTATATCGAATAAATACCAATTCCCGTTTTAAATTCAAATCTTTAATCACAAACTTTTTAATAAAGCATATTTTTTTCTCTTATTTTTACTCTCGTGAAAAAGGGGAAACATCCTGTACGCAGAATCTGCCACAATTGAAATCGTGGAAATTTGATTTTTGACAAATCAATGAAAGGAAAAACTTTTGTATAAATCATCCGATGAGTCGCGATTCGTCAGAGTTTTGGAAACGTAAAAAATAAATTAATAACATAAACCATAAGTTATCAGATATTATATTGAATTGATAATCATTTATTTTAAACAAGTTTTACACACTAATTTATAACAAAAGTATATCCAAAATGACTTATCAAACATGTTGACAAGGTTTGCTTTACATTAGGTTCAAATCTGGAACACCCTATATATTTCTTTCTCTCTCTCACTCTCTCTCTCGATAGGAGGCATCGTCAATCGATACACGAATTCTCCCCGAGCGATTTTGAAATTCCTTATGGAAGAAACTTGCCCTTCTTGGGTTTATCGTTATCGTCAAAACGAACGTCGCCAGGTGTTGCTTACCGAGCCGCGAAAGGGACGTTCGTCCACCCATGAAATCCAATTTCGTCGCTTCGACGAATCTTTCTTTTCTCCTTCATCCTCGTAAAAACGCCATTCCCATAGATATGAAGAACATACCTATCTATCTTTCTACTATAGTTTGCGTTCATCCTCAACCTATTTGTCTTTACTTTATTTATTATTATTATTATTATTATTATTATTATTATTATTATTATCTTGTAAGGATGACTCGCTATAATTTGCGATAATTATTTCTTTCCTTTAATCTATCTCTCTCTCTCTGGGCGTAACTCGAGCTCAGCGTTCGTAACCATCGCGATAAAAACCTTCGTTTCTTTTTTCCCTTGTTTCTCTGGCCCTTTTTTTCTACAATCTTTTGAACCTCCACCTCCTCCGTGATGAAAAAAAGGAAAAGTGATTTCTAATCTTTCGGGGATAAGATCTCTTGTTCGCCAACGATTATTATAATTATTTTAGCAAGAGAAAAGAAGAAAATCTTAACCGGCTTTAATAGGTGTTTTATTTATAATTCTCACGTACACGTTAGATAATAATCGGACAATTTATATTGGCACACTCGAATTGAATTCTATATAAATTAATATACGTTATTCGTATTTTTTTTATATTTCATTTAATGAAATAAAATCTATTGCTCGAGAAACGGAATAATTAATTGTTCTTCAACGTTAAAGAAATCTAATTAATATTCTTTCTACATAATAAGATCGTATACATAAAAATATGTTAAAAGTATCGCGGATGTTTTCTTTTTTTTATTTCACATCGTTCTAATCGCTTCGATAGATTAGTATTGTTCTTTCTTATTTGTTTGTTTGGTTTTTGATTAATTAATCAATCGTTTGTTCGTTCGTTCGTTCGTTTGAAGATTTTCGTTGTAAAAAGGAGAAAAAGAAGGATCGTATAACGATAATTAAAAGAGGAAAGAAAAGGTTAGAAACACGTCGTTAAAGAGTGGAAATTAACGAGGAGAAAAGTATTCAGTATGCATAATCAGATAAAAAGAATAAGGAAACAAAAGAAAAAAAAGAGGAGGAGGAGAAGAAGAAGAGGGCCCTGTCACGAGTATTACTACGACGGCAAGGACTTTTGTAAAGATTACGGAGCAACGCGAGTTGAAGTGTTCTTCGCGAAACGGGGGAATATCGATCAGCAGGGGGTTGGAACTAACGGCACTCGGTGTGTCTCTCTACCGAATGTAAAAAGAGAATAGAACGAAAAAAGACCGGGGGAGGGAAGGAGAAGAAAATACGAGCGGGGTGGTGGCTGAGGAGGGTGGTGGTGATGGTGGTGGTGGTGGTGGTGGGAAAAACAGGGTTTGAGAAAAATGGTTACGATGTTGGAAAGAAGCCCGAAGAAAAAACGAGATACTCGATGAAGTTTCGAAGTAGGAATGTGAGAGAGAGAGAGAGAGAGAGAGAGAGAGAGAGAGAGAGAGAGAGANAGAGAGAGAGAGAGAGAGAGAGAGAGAGAGAGAGAGAGAGAGAGAGAGAGATGGAAAAACTACAATCGAGAATGTGTAGGTATATGTTTCTGTACGCGTTTGTATATATGTATATATGTGTATGTAAGAAAAGGAATATAACCAATGAGAATCTCTGTATATGTGTGTATATGTAAAAAGAGAATTACAAACAAGAACAAAGTTGTGTGTGTGTGTGTGTTTGAAAGTAAGAAAGAAAGAAATAGAATGTAGAAGTATACGTTTGTATATATGTAGGTGTCAGAGAGAAAAAGAAATAAAATGGAGAACCCCCCAATGCAATTACTGGTACGACGACCCAGTTTTACACGGTGCATTAATTGTAACGCTCTGTAGAAATTTTTTCTCTCTCTTTCTCTTTCTCATTTTCTGTATGTCTTTTTTTCTCTCGTTGGCACGTATGGAATG
This sequence comes from Polistes canadensis, assembly GCF_001313835.1. NCBI lineage: Eukaryota > Metazoa > Arthropoda > Insecta > Hymenoptera > Vespidae > Polistes > Polistes canadensis. The sequence continues at coordinate 971,573 of NW_014569571.1, forward strand.
TAAAAGGTCGAAGGTGGAACAAGAGAGGAAAACGCATTGGATTCGAAGGAATGAGTAAAAAGAATGATATCGTTTCTGAAATCCGGCAGCCATTTTGCGCGAAGAATTTTTCATCGTTTAAATCCCCTTTCTTTTGAATACCTTCGATGCTCGTTGCGTTAATTTTTTTCTTTTTTTTTTCTTTTTTCTATAAAAAAAAGAAAAAAAAAGAGAAGAACGATACCAACCCCGCTGAGTAATCCTCTAAACGATCGCAAAACGTTTTATATTATTCTCCATCAAATGAATATACCTTTGGGATACAGTGAAAACCAAAAAAAAATGTTACACATTTGTAATTCGCGTTACAAATAATCTCCACGCTTCGATTGTTAAGGAAATTAAAAAACTACTTATATATATATATACACTATAGATAGATTAATGTGTGTGTGTGTGTGTGTGTATAATAAGTACTTACATGTATGTATATTTAATACGAATAATGTAAAAAGAGAGAAATATAAATGAAATATACTATAGGAAATAATCGTCTCAGATAGAATTGATTATATTAATGGACCGATAAAGTGATCAGGAAATTAAAAAATAAAAAAACTATATCTAAGGTAAATGAAAATATATATCCTGTCATTATATACAGTGCTACTAAATAAATTGTCGAATAAAATCGTATAAACGTCTATATATATCTTTTTTTATATGGAAATTTTAATACCGTTCTGAAAAAAAAAAAAAAAATATTCAACTAAAATTTAATGCGTAAATTTGTATTTATAAAACTGACACACACACATATATATAAGAATTAAATTTCTATTCAATTTTATGCATTACGAGAAATGTCAAAGCTTATACAGCCAATTTGTAAAAGAAAATGTTGTACAAGTAATTAACCAATACACATACACACACACACATATACGATTAAAAACTGAAGTTGCATTCAAATGAAACGTCTCGTTAGCTATTAACGTTATGAAGAAAAATTGAATTTTTATAAATCGGAAAACTCGTTAATATTAAAGTTTCTCAACAAAATATTAGCATAATAATAAAAAATAAAATTTCGCTTTTGCGCTTACGAGGATTATTTTGCAATCTCATTTTCAATAGAAAATCAGGAAGAAAGGAATGGATGGAAAGTTGATGAGCGATTAAACGAACTGGCAACGAGATCTTATTAATGTAAACCCGCCTACCAACCTTTTGACTCTTTTCTTTTAACTTTAACGGAAGTAGTACACCCCATCGACGACGACGACGACGATTCCGAGTTTATTGAATAGACTTTTGACAAGAGTTACCTATGCGATGATGGTACAGCAGGTAGCAAAGTCTTTTGTTCGACGTTGAACTATTGTTCTCCGTAATCAAAAAAAAAAGAAAGAAAATGCTAGAAAGAAATGCAGCGTGCAAAAATTTCCTAAGCCGCCAACTTTTCTTTGCCATTTTTTGAATCTTTCCAAATCGATTTATTACTCAAAGAAGTATTCTACGCGTAGACAAAAGAGTGTACTTTAATTTAAAATAAGAGTCATTAAAATCAATTTATTCTAAGTATAAAAAATATTTGCCAAAACTTTTCAAAGAAATGACAAAGTAAGAAAAATTTGCAGCATCGCATTCTTTACCATTTTATGAACCTTTTCAGATTGTTTTATAACTCGATATGGTATATTATACGCGTAGACAAAAGTGTGTACTTTAATTTAAAATAAAAGTCATTAAAATCAATTTATTCTAAGTATAAAAAATATTTACCGAAACTTATCAAAGAAATGGCAAAGTTGTACCATTTACAGCATTGCATTCTCTGACATTTTATGAACGTTTGCAAATCGATTTATTACTCAAAGAAGTATTCTACGGGTAGACAAAAGAGTGTATTTTAATTTAATAAGAATCATTAAAATTTATTTACTTTTAGTATAAAAAATATTTATTAAACACAAAGTGCAAAATAATTAGCACCATTCGATTCAACTTCAGTCGAATTATCCTTTGATCAAATTTTTAACTTGCCACCTAAAAAAATTCCAATTTGCCTCTTTTTAACTGGCCTAATTGATAATCTTATCGAATTCATTCTCACTTCCTATTTTTAATTTATTTCTTTATACATTTAAATCTTGTTGTTTTTTTTTTTTTTACGAATTCGAATCATTTCTTCATTAACACCTTTCTCATATTTATTCTCAAAATATACGTGGAGAAAGGAAAAAAAAAGGAAAATAAAAAGATAGAATTTCGTGTACTTTAATTTGAAACTATGATCATTTTTTTTTTAATTTATTACAAATATATAATCTCCGTCATATTATAATAAATCATTAATACAATTGTTGCATGAAAAAAAAAATATATAGAATCTATAAAATATTTTATACGAGTAATGATTATTATCTATCTCACGATCCATCTCTCTCTAACGAAATAATTACAATGGCGTATAAAATGCAGTAATAGTAGTAGTAATAGTAGTAGTAGTAGATTCTGATTAGCAGAATCATTGGACGAAGAGGAAACTTCCGATCGGCGTAACAAAGGCCTGGGGAAAGCTGTTCGCGCGAACACGATTAAATTTGATTAGATTCGATCGAAAGGAACAAAGAAGGGTTGCCGATTAAAGGGTGAGAGAGTGACCGAATAACGGAAGCAGAAACTATTGATAATTTGGTAGCGTTTGAGAAAGAACAATTCATCGTAAAGTGATTTCATTTGAAAGAGCTGCCGCTGTACACGCGTGCATGTGTAAACGTATTCTATATGAACAACGTATAACATTTGTATATACATATGTATATATATATATATATAAATGTACCTCTTCTTTTTATCGCAATGCAACACGACCATGAACGACCCGATGAATTTACTAGTATATATATATATATACATATGTACCAATTCGAAATTCTATTTCGTTGAACGATCACTCTTCTCATCGTGCAAAAAAAATGTATACATATATATATATATATATGTGTGTATATGTGTGCATGTGGGAATTATTTACGTACGAATCGATCAAAAGCGTCCATACTAATGTAATTTCATCAATACCGAAAACGAACGATACATTCATGCCGAAGCAATGGTTTGTGTACGATTTACAAGATTAAATTAGTGTATTATTGAACGATGAGACTATATTCCCTTCCGTTATCGTCGAAAAGGTACGCTCGAATTGTTCGTCGCGTGATACTATGAAAAACGTTTTCGATCACGTTCCATTCATTATAACAAAAACGTTCTGCCCGTTAAATGAATTATATTCAACAAAATACTTTTTTCAATGCATACTTGTTGTATACAGAGGTTTAATCATTGTCTATGCACATACCAAGATAATTCTTTTGATAATTATTAATAGATTGGATTATTATCCACAAATTTATCGATTAATTATAAAATTCATTCATTTTTCGAAGCTTCATTTTAATTCAAATCGTATAACTCAAAGTCTAGACATTAATACATATTATAATTCAAATGTGAAATATTTTGAAATTCTAACAAACATCCTAATGAAAAATATATTAACGTACACACACACACATAGTAATAATATATTGAATATAAAATAAAAATGATATGATATAATTTTTATTGTATATAAAAAATTGTACGCGTCCCTTAACCCGTCTATTATTATCGTATAGAGGTAAGCAAAGAAAGAGAAAAAAAAGAAAAAGAGAGAGAGAGAGAAAATGAAAGAAAGAAAGAAAGAAAGAAAAAAAAAGAAAGAAAAAGATAAAAGTTAATCTTTTTTAAAAAGACCTTTCAACCCCAAGTGGTTCTCTTTTGTCGCAAGTAGTAGCTAACTATGGCTTGTTAAACGTAGCTGCCGCGCAAAGCAACATAGTAGTCCTTTCCGAAGCATTTTCCATTGTAAAGGACATCGTTAAGAGTTAATACGTTCTTGATATTACGCTGTTGAATAAAACGGTAATGGCGGCAAGTAGTAGTTTTGCGTTTGAACATCGAATGCCACCGTGACTTTGTTACTTTCTTTTTCTTTCTCTTTCTTTATTCCTCTTCTTATACGTTCACGTTCACGCTCACGTTCACGCTCACGCACAGGTACACGCACGTACACTCGGAACACCATTATTTTCTTTTCAGTAGCAAAGTTACACTTTTTATCGTGTTTCCAAGCTCGTTAACTTGAAATTTAACTCCGAACATTATCCAGCACGTTTTATTCGTTTGTGTTCGTCAAACCAAACAATAAGTTTTTAACTTTAATATACTTATATATAGATATTATAAAATATTATGTATATAAGCGTGAGTAATTATAAAATAGAGATCTAGATCAACAAATACATTTTTTTTATATTAACATGTTTCCTGTTTATATGTACATTCGTATCATGTATAAAAAAAAAGAAACCATAAAATCAATTCTTTATTTTTGGTCCTATTATTTTAACTATAACCATTTTCGTAACTGTTCAATACAATTATTATAATATATGATCAAAGAATAATTGTTGAAAAAAAAAACGAAAATATTTCCAATGTACGAAATTGTATATATTATTTAGCTTCCTTTTTTGTTTATGACCTAAAAAGAAAAATTATATGAGTCATTTGAGAAAGGTTATCGAAATAATTTTGTAATTCACTGTACATAGATAAATACTAGTTGTCTAGTATTACTATATACCTCCTACATACATACGTGAACACCTCCGTGATGGAAACGTTGAAAGCGTTCCAAGAAATTTCTCGCGTCTCTAACGACTTCGTTTAGATAGAAACGAAGAGAGAGAGAGAGTGAGAGAGAGAGTGTGGGGAGAGAAGGGAGAAGGGGGTTGAAAGAGAGAGAGAGAGAGAGAGAAAGAGAAAGGAAGAGATGATGATAGGAACGACGAAGACAGGACGAGCGTACTGTCAATTTAATCTATCACGAAACCTAGTCTTCTCTCCCTTCTCTCGTAGAAACTTAGTCGAGCGTAAATGATTGGCTCAAAAGGGAATCGCCGATAATATAGTCGCCTAAACCTTTTCGTGTCTGTGCCTGCCTTACCTTGGCTGGCTCCTGTTTAAATGCATCGCTTGCATTCACCGTCATTCACCATAATAGGAGTGCACTCGTCGAACGATGCGAATGAACATTTAATGGCTCTTTCTAAATCGAATCTAGGTGTATGCTGCAACAACCATAAACCAGACGTTACATTTTATTTAATCGCGATCTATATATTGTATATATGTATATATATGAACCGTTTATTTTGAAAGTGGCATAAGTCACTTTTTCAAAATAAACCGAGTAGTGGCAACATTAATTACAACTGAACGGTATCTTTTCATTTTCAATTAAAAAAACAAAAAAGTGACTTTTGCCACTTTCAAAATAAACGGCTCATATATATATATATATTTTGTTTTATTTTCTTTTTCTTTTTTTTCATTATTTTCGACGAGATATTTGATTTTCTTTCCCCCCCCCCCCTAGTTAAAGAGAACATTCGTGTGCACGTGTGTGTGTGTGTGTTGAAATTTGTATATTTTATTTAATTATTTCTTCTATTTCACGTTTTTTTGTCCCTTATTTCCATTTTGTTTTTTTTTTGTTTTTTTTTTTTTATATATTCATTTCCATTATACTTTCATCTCTGTCTGATTAATTTAACAATACTCGATAAGATCTATAGGATTATATCGATTTAAGTTTGTCCAACCGATGAATACTTCGAACAATTTACACCCCATTCTATGAACTCGTATGAAACGACCCATCAATCTTCATTCCCCAGGCGATTGATTCAAAAGATAGATAAATGTGTGTATATATATATAAAGATGTATAGGTGTATAAGTGTGTAACAATCGATATCGTTCGGTTGAATAAAAGAGATCGACTGTGTGTGATAGAAAGAGAGAGAGAGAGAGAGAGAGAAAGCTTTTCTACGAATCAATTGACAATTTTCAACGTGCAAATTGACGAAGATCGACAGGTCACTTCTACGAAAAAGAAACATCGATGGTTATTATTATTATTAAATATAAGAGAGAATATTATTATTTCTATTCAACCAATCGAAAACTAAATTAATTAATTCTTATTTTGAAATATTATAAATATATTAATCGATCAATGAAGAAATAGAATTTGTTCTATATTTCATGCTACGAAAAAGAAAAACCGATGATTATTATTATTAAATATAAGAGAGAATATTATTATTTCTAATCAACCAATCGAAAACTAAATTAATAAATTCTTATTTTTAAATATTATAAATATTAATCGAACAATGAAAAGAAATAGAATTTGTTCTATATTTCGTGCTACGAAAAAGAAAAACCGATGATTATTATTATCAAATATAAAAGAGAATATTATTATTTCTAATCAACCACAATCGAAAACTAAATTAATAAATTCTTATTTTGAAATATTATAAATATTAATCGAACAATAATATACAATTTATATTGTTATATTTCTTGGTAACAATATAATTATGTTAAATAAGTATAATTGTGTTTCGTCGCATATAAAATTGACGATTTACGATTTGACGGAAGATATTCCCGTGTTTAAAAGAGAGTTACAGATAGATAGATAGATACAAACAAAAAGAGATAGAAAAAGAAAGAATGAATGAGATACTTAATAATAAATTAACGGCTAGCGAAGAGAGAATTTTGTCGTGTCGTTTGCAAAGAGTTTCTCGCGTGCTCACGTTCGCGTCGTTACACAATCATTTAGCACGCGGACCATTTTGCCATGCTAATTTAATTACGACCGGGGATAGCGGACTGTGAATCCAACTTACCCGCAATTAATTCCAAACGCATAATTTCATTAAGTCAGCCCTAGCGTATCCCTCTTTCCTATCTATATATATATATATATATATAGATATATGTCTATCTCTATTCATCTCTCTATCTCTCTCTATCTTTCTCTTCTTGTAGTCTATAGTATATGATTCCTTATTCCTCTCTATGTATTTGTGTATATGTGTGTGTATGCGTGTGTTTCTTATCCCTGCTTAGTATGAAATATGAACAACATTGATTAAATGAAAATAATAATAAATTCACTTCATATTACTCGAAATTGAAATTAGTTTTAGTACGAACGATTAAAAGAGATTATTTTTAAAGATATTTTTATCAGTTCGCGGTGCATATTTTCATAAATATTTTGTATACGTTATATAGAATTGACAATTGTATTATAATCATTGATTTTTCTGATCGAAAGTATACTCAAAAAGTATTTTTAATAATCAGTTGTTTCTCTCGTCCAAAAATAAAATTCTTAATAAGAAGGTATAATAGGGAATTTGGACATCAAAAAAAAGAAGTAGAACTTAATTTTGATAAGTTGGACGTTTCGTCCCTTTATTGGGACTTCTTCAGCAATTGGAAATTTTATTTTATTGTTATTTTTCTATTACGAAATACATGAGGAGACCCATACATTATAAAATATTACATTTTACCTTAATCTTTAAAGTTCAGCGTATTTTTTCTTTAAGTAGACATACATTTTTAATTTTTTTATTTATAATATTCAAAACACAAAACATCTACACTTCGTTAAGTCTTAATCCGTTATAATTTGAACACTTTTTTTTGATATCCAAATTCCCTATGATACCTTCTTATTAAGTATTTTCAATATTATACAAATATTTCTAACGAGAGCAAATTTTGAAATCAACAATACGTGTATACGTATTATTCGTATTATGCAATGAGAACTCATATGAGAGTAGTATTAGTAGTTATTTCAATAAGGTAATATTCGTGACTGGTTGTAAGTTAAAGAAAAAAAAAAGAAGAAATAATAAAAGAGAGGAAAAGGAAGAAAAGAAACTTAGGAACTCGAGACGCGAATACAAGTAGATAGATTTATGGCCTCTTCGATCTTGAACACACGATCTTCTCGTCTCGTCTCTTCTCTTCTCGTTTTGTTTCGTTTCGTTTCGTTTTCTCTACCTCGATTAGTATAGTAAGAGTGAATAAGAGTGATTGTAAGAGAGAAAGAGAGAGAGAGAAAGGGAATCGAATTGAGAAGTCATTCGTAGTGCACATCTCCAACTGTTTCTTGACAGCGGCCACGCGTAATCTTGTTCGCAACGCGTCACGTCCAACGTAATCGTGCGTAACCCTTTTACTCAATCAACCTTTCCTCCCAAACATCATTCATATTCTTCTATCAGTTATAATTAAAATGTCTCCTTGTTTTTCTGTACTATCAAGAGATGCCCCCATTTTTCTTTGATTATAATTTAA
>NW_014569571.1:980156-987721 GCF_001313835.1 Polistes canadensis
ATATATATATATATATATTTATTTATATAATGATAAATTCTCCTCGGTTCAATTCTTTTGATCATGAAAAAGATTATTTCTCATGAATTCTCCCTTCCCACCTCTCCACCCCTCCCCCAATGCACTTTCGATTTCCTGGAAACGTGCACGGCATGTATTTAATAGCTGCTTGCTGGTCTATCGGATGAACTCGTCTTCTTGGTTGGTACACGTTTCATAGGAAGAGAAACCACTATGGCTCTCGAACGGCATCTGGGATCGTTTAGAACGGCCAAGGCTCGGGTTGGCTTTGCCTTTCGCTTTCGCGGCACTCAACAACGTCTAAGGCAGACGTCGTCGAGTCTCCTTCATCTTAAATCTCTTCTTTCGTGTCTCGACGAGACTCTTCTTCTCTTTAAAACTTGCAAAAAGTGAAAAACAAGAGTGGGAGGGAGAGAGGGGGAAAGAAGAAAAGTTTTCTTTCGAAATTTTATTATCTATCAACTCCTTACTCATTTATAAACGACGTTTTTCTTCTCCCTCGATGTATACCAAAGATAATAAGTTATCTTTATCTTTAACGAAATTTTTGTCTTTTACTAATATAACATTTTTACGTATTTTTAATTGTTATTACTGGATACGTTGGATGGATAATATCTTTAGATTAATCATAAGTTTCTCACAACTAGTTATTTTATATAATTTGAAATGAATGGGATTGACGTAATTTAAAAAAGAAATATTAGGAAATAAAAACAATAATTTGTTTTTAAATTCAGATGGATATTTTTTGGCTTTGTGTTCTTCAAAGTTTTCAATTATCCTTTAAATAGAACAATCTATGTGAAATGTTAAACGATTAGATTGAATGTATATTTAATATATTTAACATGTAAACGATTTTGCACAAATTAATGCAAATAATGATTAATTTATCACTAATCCTAATGAATAATAACCAAAATTATGTTTGCAGGGAAAACAATCAAATCATCGGTAGTTATTTAGAAATCAAAGATATGACTGTGGAGGATTATGGCGAATATGTTTGCGAAATTAGCAATGGTCTCGACGAAGTTATGGCTTTTCCTGCTCACATTTATCGTAAAGGTAACTATAGTTTAATCTTTAACAAATAATAATAATAACAAGAACAACAAAATTGTAGATAATATATTTAATTACCAAATGAACGATAAAATAATATATTCTCTATTTATTTTCAATTTTATATCATATAAAAATAATCAAATCAAAGAAAAATATATTGTACAATTTATAATAATACGATAAATGCACGTTTCCAAGTTTTGAACATGACTGTAGGTATAATACTTTTACGTTCGCATCAAAGGCGTACGTTAACGTCGTAGATTTCGCACGGAGCCCGTAAACATAAACTCGTAAATTCCTTTGACGAAGTTTGTGCATCCTTTAATCCGATCTTATGTATCTTATATATACTTGCACATATAACTTAGGTATATCATATATACACGTTTAAACGCATATAATAGATAACCATATAAACGCAGACAATGATTTAGGCTCGTAAACGTTGTATATTTGTAAATCATAATCGTATGCAAATGGCGTACACGTTGGCCGATTATACGAGAATTATCACAAGAGAGAGAGAGAGAGAAAGTGAGAAAGATAAAAGTTAGGGATGAATATATTACCATAGATTAAAAAAGTAAAAATAATTTACAAGAAAATAAATATTATAGTATATATATATGTCAAAATAAGATGTCAATTCTTTGCAATTTTTGAAAAAAACTTTTCTATTTCTGTTCAAAAAGAACCTATATAAATAAAAAAAAAGAAGAAAAAAAGTTAAAGATTATATACGAAGTACGTATACAGATCGTTTTAATAGAATAACAAAATTTGTTAAATATTTTAAATATATATATATAATATAGTGTTCAAAATAGTTCTCAAATCTTGTTGACTATTCAGCATCCTTGTTTTGTAAACAATTTCGTCTAATATAACACACACACATTACTGAAATTTATAAAATTATAAAAAAACATATTATATTAATATAATTTGTCAATGATCTTTTTTTACAGAGCCACAATTTACGTTTGAACTTCCGAGCAATTTATGGAGGAAGCCTTTACTTATCACTGTCCTGAGCCTGGTACTTCTACTCTCTGCTGTTGCCTTCTATGCCCGTTGTTGGTTACCTCTGCTGCTTTACCTTCGCGACAAATTTGCCCGCCTCGAGAAGGACGGTAATTATCAGCGGCACTTTTTACTCCGAGACCCTTAATTGCGCTTCTTAATTACCGTGCACGAAGCACCGACAATCCTTTCCTATGGCCTCTTCTTATTCTTATTCTTAGTCTTATTCTTCTTTCCTTGTCCAAGCCCCCTTCCTCCCAACCCACCCACTTTCCTCCTCCCCACTATCCCTTCTTTTCTTTCCCTTCTTTGTCCTTCTTCTTCTTCTACTACGCTAGTCGAGTTGCGATACCACCACGATGCAAAACTATAAACCAATCCTTCCACTTTTATTCGTGCGAGCTTTCTCAGGTCAGCCGTGAGATTAAAGTTACCGTAAATAGGAAGAAAGAAAGAAAGAGAGAGAGAGAGAGAATTAAAAAAAAAAGGAGAGAAATATATACAACCGGATCTCGTTTTACTAATACTTAAGACGAACTTTTAAACTTTTTTTTGGCATCATCTTAGACTTTTTCCGGGATTATTGTATAAATCGTATTTAAAATATATAATAGTTTGGTACATAAGTCGTAATTAGAATATATATAAAAGTTTGTTACATTGTATTTAAAGCCAATCATGATTTATTATATTTTAAGTATACTATTCCAAATACTAAACATTTTATTTTAATATAACAGTTTCTTTTTATCTTTTATCATCATTATTATTATTATTATTATTATTATTATTATTGCACATAAGTGAATATTAAAAGAACTTAACTTTTTCTTTATCTTTTTCTCTCTCTTCCCTTCTTTCTCTCTCTTTCTCTATCTATCTTCCCATTTTTCTGACAACAAAGGACGATTGGAAAATACTGGGGACGTTTATGGGAATTCTTGGAACACGACGGGTCGTCGTGACATCCGTCATTAAAGTTTCAGCGACTTTCTTTTCCTCGACGTTGGCGATGGCGAAGAAGATGCCGTCTCTTGAATTGTAGCCATCGTGACAATTACGCGCCAATTTTCTCGACATTACTCGGAAACTCGCGTACACCACCACCAACACCACCACCACCACCATCACCATCATCACCACCACCCTTCTTCTTTCCTTCTTTCTTTCATTCTTTCCCTTCTTTCCGTTTGTTCCTACTTGTCGATTCGCAAAGGCCGGTTCTCACGATCGTGTTCCATTCCAACTGTTCAGAATATATGTGTTTGTATGTGTGTGTGTGTATCAATTATATTATGTATATACTTATATACGAATGCAAATCTAATGCATTTAATATTTATGTATTTACTTGGAAAAAAAAACTTAGAAAACTGATAGAACACGCTGATATCAGGAAAGAAAAAATACAAATCCATCCGGTTCGCGCGATTTTATTCACAAGTTTTTTCTTCTTAAACTTTCTCTTCTCCTATTTCGAGTTTTTTTTTTTCTTTTTCTTTTTTTGCTTCTCTTCTTCTTTTCTTTTCTTTTCTTTTGTGTTTTTCTTCTGTTTTTTTTTTTAAATTATTAAATGCATGCAAAAGAACAACCCATAGCAATCGTCGTATACATTATTTGTCACGAACACGATTATCGATAACCATCTGCAACTTTCAAAATGAAATAATTGAATAGATGTATATAGTCGTTAAAAAGAAAGAAAAAAAAAAGGAAAACAATTCAAGTTTCCGTTTTTATATTATTTGTACGTTAAATTTGCAAACCACTATGTATGTACGCGTAAAATATTTCTTCTTTTCTTTTTATTTATTTATTTTTTGTTTTCTTTCCTTTATCTTATCATCCGAAACTTATTATTACTCGAGAGAGAGAGAGATTAACATATTTTAATCTTAATTTCTATAAGATCGGTAGATAACTTTTCAATATTCATTTTTCTTTCTTTCTTTCTCTCTCTCTCTTATTATTTTTCTTTAATACGTTTGAATTAAAAATAAACCGATATATTAAAATGCCGATTAAGATGAAAAACGTTGATAGGTGGTCTAACTTTATTGTTCATTTTGTTATATTATTTTCTTTCTTTTTTTTTGGTTTCTTTATTTCATACAAAAAAAAAAATGAAATATAATAGTATAAAGGAAAAAAAGAAAATAAGTGGATCGTTATTTATGATCCGAGTTATCATGCAGAGAGGAGGGAAAGAGGGTTTTTAAGGTGTAGGGAGGAAGGATACTCTTTCGTGTTCGCACGTTTCCTCGAAAAAGATTCGACTCACGCGCCTCCAACGCGTCATTATTCATCCCTCGAGAAAGAAGCATGCTTATTTTTATGGCATGTCGTCGCGAAAGAAACGCGCGAGCCGGTATTAAAAGAAATAAAAAAGAAAAAAAAAAAAACAAAAAATGTAAGCAAAAAAATCAAATATAAAAAGATAAATATTATTATAGATGCGCAAGAGGAGAAGAAAAAAAAGAAAAAGAAAAGAAATAACCCACCAACGGAAGCAGCCAACGTTTTTACACGTGCAACGTTTTGCAACACGTCGAATGTCATTAGGGGAAAGAATCCATCGGTTGACCTACGAAATTAGGATTATTAAAAACACATATTGTACATTTTTTTTCAATGCTTTTAGATTTTTTATTTTTGTTTTCCCTTTTGTCCCTATCTGAAAGATTTGTCGAATTTTTTACAGAAATCTTCGTATGGTACTTGGTTTTATAATTTCATTCCTCCAATAGGCTACTCGCACGTGCAAAAAAAGCAATCCTCAATTGCACTATCTCGGTATTTTTTATTTAATCGAATTCAAACGAATAAATGCATATTCAACGCCGGTGGCCCTTAGTAGTTTAATAGTTTAATAATTTTCTTGAATTTTTATATACTGTAGTCCTTAAAATGTAAAAAGTATAATAATAAACTATTATATTATCTCTCTAATATTAATAAAATATTACATTTATATGAGAATAAATATAAATTTGTTATAAAAATTAATAGGAAAAAGAAAATAAAAAAACAAAAATCAGATTAATAAATAAAAAACTATACGTTATCGTGTTACAATCGTTATGTGTTTTTACAATTAATCAAAGATTGCCACCTAAAAAGATATAAAAAGAAATCTGACAAGAAAAAGAAAAAAACCTAATAATACTATGCGTCAGGAGAACGAGTAAAGTAAAAAAAAAAAAAAAGAAACACACACACACACACACATACAAATGAAAAAAAAAATAAGGTAAAAAGATTTATTCTTCAGGAAAGTTTTATTAGACGCGTACGATGACACACGTTGTTCTGATTGCAAAATACAACGCATATATATATATATATGTACTCTGGTACGTTGAACGTATATCCACATAAACGTTCATAAATACACATACATAAAAAACACGCACGCGTCTCTAGAGATGTAAACATGTATATAATAGTATATATAAAAGTTCCTGACTCGTCTTTCTCGTACATTTTACAGATGGAAAGGAATGCGACGCGATTGTGTGCTACCACGAGAAAGACTCGAGCTTGGCCATTGGTATCATCGTACCTACTCTTGAGTCAAGACATCGATATAAATGCACCACCTTGGAACTCACCTGCATCACTAAGAACTGTGAGTAATTCCATTATAATGTTACGAACGAGTTAAATTACTAACAACTTTCTTTTACTCGTCATATTAATAGTTAAAACTTTTGTCTTTTATTTTAACTTCTGATAATGTTTTGGTTTTTTTACTTTTTTTTTCTAATATCTTTTTTGTTAATAAAAAAATCAATCGTCAAATGTTTTATTCGAATTTTATCACGAAGTGAATGTGATGAAGTATAATATATAAGAATGTTGTTAGAATGCAATATTTTTTGTGTTTAAATAAGTCAATTAATAATTATATAATATATATGTATGCTATATATAGAGAAACTATGATATTCAATTTGGAAGATTTAGAGATAATCCTATAAAACGTGATTGAAATTAATAAGCAAACTAATTTATGTATATACTTATATATATATATATATATATATATATATATATACATATGTATATATATAAAGTGTCGATTACCATTGCAATTACGAGAAAGACAGTCGCAAGCAAACTTTGCATTGTATAACATGATCTAGTTTCGAAGCGAAGCTCGTTTCGCATCTCATGAATATCAATGACATCTTCGTGTTTTCCAGACAAACTGTAATGATAGGTCTACGCTCAAAATATGCTTATGTATATAAAAAAAAAGAAAAGTGAAAAGAGAGAGTGAAAGAGAGAGAGAGAGAGAGAGAGAAAAATGTTATTATAAAAAGAAAGAATAACAAATAAGAATATTTTATCGTATTATCTTTGGTTATTAACAATATAAAAAGAAATCATTCACACATTCTCTCTTAATTGAAACAAATCTTAATATTTTGTTTCCAAATTGGACTTACGTATACCATTAAAAAAAAAAAATTGTGTTCTTCTTTTTTGTCAAATATCAAATATGTATTAGGGGTATTTATGAATTAGACACAAGAGAGCCGTTAATAATACTAACGCTCCAGTATTTTGCATATACACATCTTCATATATATATATATATATATATATATATATAGATATATGCATATACTAAGCTAACCAAACGGCCGAGAATTTCATTTTACAAGCAAAGCACGAGCATAACGAGCCTCGCACAAGGAAACTCCTTCGATCGTTAGTTTCTCTCTCTCTCTTTCTCTTTTATTCTCTTACTCTCTTACTCTCTCATCTGGTAGGAAATGTTGGAAACATGATATCTAAACGCCATAAACGAGACTATGGCAACCAATAACGATATTCTGTGTTCTCCAACACACAATTTTGTATAATATTGATAGAATACAAGGAAACAATACGAATGATTTCGTATTAAAAGAAATAATGAAGATTCTTTTATAATCAAGGAAAAATCATGTTCCTTTTTTTTTTTATTTCTATCTACCATTCTATCTATCTATCTACTTATCTATCTTTACTATCTACTTATTTATCTATTTATCTCTATTCATCTCTTTCTCTTTCTCTCTCTCTCTCTTTTCTCTCTCACTCACTCACTTGTTTTAGGAAAACTTGTTAAATCGAATTAGAAAGTTTTCCGCTTTCTCGGTTGTCGAGTGTCTCGTTTGTCTCTCGAAAGCTCAAGCAATGGCGTACTCAAATTAGACTCTCCTGTGGCTTCAAGTTCCCTTTTGTGATGACGTGTATCAGCCTCTCTTTGTCTTTGTCAGTTTCTCTCTCTCTCTCTCTCTTTCGTTCTATCTCACATCTCATTCATTCTATATATATGTGTCTCTATTATTTTACAAGCTAAAACATCTTATCTCATTAGAGAGAAAGAGAGAGAGAGAGAGAGAGAGAGAGAGAGAGAGAGAGAGAGAGAGAGAGAGAGAGAGAGAGAGAGAGAG
>NW_014569571.1:988861-990525 GCF_001313835.1 Polistes canadensis
GAGTGAGTGAGTGAGTGAGTGAGTGAGTGAGAGTAGCGCTCGGTGCCTTGTAATTTCGAATTTTAGTTCAATACGTTTATTTCTTTTTTCTTTTCTTTTTGTTCTTTTGAGGGATCAAATTTGTAAGCAGTTCTCTGTTAAATCGTTTTACGTCGAGTATCACTTGACATTGTTTCGTCGAGCCGTAATCGACACGATTTTTGTTACACTTTTAATCATAAATCTAATATTTCAATCTTTTTCTTCGGTTTCTTTTTTTAAACAATACAAGCAAAAATAGTACACAATATTCTTACAAATTTGTATTTCTTATATATTATAAAGTTTCTCTATGAAAAAATATTATTGACTGTAATGTTTTTTCCATTGGCAGTCATAAAAATTGGATTAATTGTTATCGGATAATAATATTGAACATGTTATTCTATATTCATTTAATCGCATCTTATTTGAATAGCTTAACTTCTAATATTTATTCGATATATTACCAAATAATACTTGTTATATAAAAATGAATATTTACTTTAAAAAAATCGGCACAATATTTATTTGTATTTTTTTTTTCAGGAAAATCGAATAATTTTGTATAATGAGACACGTAACGATTCTATTGTTCACAGGGATTTTGGAAATTGGACCTCACGTTAATACAGCAAGGCGTATAATCGTGGTGCTGAGTCCAGGATCGTTAGGTGACATTTGGACTGAGTCAAGCGTCCTGCCAATTTTGAAACAGCTTGCTGGTTTATCGACAAGAACAATCGCAGTGATCCTGAAGGAATTACCGAATACCACGACGATGGGAAAACCATCATCGAGACGAGGTGATAGGTCGGACAGTGACTTTGTATTATTCGATCGTTTGAAGATCCTTCGATGGGAGGAACCAAATAACAATCCCCCAATTGATAAATCTCTTAATCCACTTTCCTCAACGTCGTCGTTCTCATTCTCTTCGACAAATTTCCTCACTTCCGGCAATCGTCGTAAGTTTTGGTACAAACTAAGACTCGCGATGCCTCCTATAAGACCAATCGGAAACGAGAGTACCTGCCAATCGGTCGCAATGATCGTACAATCGAACGGCAAGTGCGGACAACAGAAGGCACGTTCGCGCGAGAGTCTCGAGGTTCTTGTTTAATTCAATTACAACCCCCTCCTCAGTCCGCTTACAACAACAACCCCCCACCTGCCTATTTTTATTTCTTTTTTCCTCTCCCACCTTTTACTATCACGCTACGATTTCAAAACCTTTCATCTCTATATTACTTTTATTAATTATGATTATATTATTATTATTATTATTATTAATATTATTTTATTTTATTTTATTTTTATTTTTATTCTCTCTCTTTCTCTCTATCTCTTTATCATTATCATTATCTCTCTCTCTCTCTCTCTTTCTCTCTCTTATAAAGTCTCAACATTAGAATTACGAATAAACAAAGAGACTGTTGTTTTGTCGAGTCTTTTTAAATGCTACTTAACTAGAGAAATTTTGTATTGGTAAATGAATATTTGTAAAATGAAAAATTAGAAAATTTTGTTAAATTTTTAATCGTCGTGTTGAGAAGGTAAAAGAAAAAACAAAAAACAAAAAAAAAAGAAAAATATTGGCAGGGCAGGATCCCTATATGATTCTTTTATCGAATCGAAAACGCAAT
>NW_014569571.1:990549-1006351 GCF_001313835.1 Polistes canadensis
TATATATATGGTGCTTTTATTTATTATTAACTTTAAACTTTATTCTATCCTATATAAATATTTCAATCTATATGTAGATACGCGTTAGCTGCTCGTTTCAAGAAAATAAATTTCACGAATTCTTTGATAATATCAATATCAAAATATGTATTTTAAAATTCGACAGGAACTTTTGTTCAAGTGACTTAATGATATTGATAAATAAATAAAGAAAGAAGGAAAAAGAAAAAGAGAGAAAGAGAAAGAAAAAGAAAAAAGAAAATAAAAAGCAATTCTTTTTTTTTTGCTTGGGTGATAAATTTTCTCTCTCTTTCTCTCTCTCTCTCTCTCTCTATCTATCTATCTATCTATCTCTACCCCTTTCTTTCTTTCTTTCTTTCTTGCTTTCTTTCTTTCTTTCCATCTATCTATCTATATATCCTTTTTTTTCTTTTTTCTTTTTCTCGAGAAAGGAGAGCAACTTAGCCCTCCGATTGTACCGTACTTGACGATCGAAAAATTAGTTATATCTTTGTCGTCAATATAACAAAACATTTCGTACGAATACGTGCTCTCTCACTCACTCCCTTTCTCTTTCTTTCTCTCTCTCTCTCTCTCCCCCCCTCTTTTTGTCTCTATCTCTCTCTCTTATTCTTTTAATACAGTATATATATATATATATATAACATCATCTCGTAAAAATTCATCCATGAGATATTCATCGGATCCCCTTTTTATGTGTACTCTGTCTCTCTGTTTGTCAATGTATAAAGCTTGGATAAGAAAAACCCTCGTCGATATCTAGATTGTATAAATTGTTAAATATTCGCCGAGTTGACCTAATCTCTCTTTCTCTCTCGCCAACGATTTACGAATCGAAAGTTCTTATCTCGACGATTATTACTTTATTCGTCTTATAGCGAGCTTTTACAATTAATAATTAATAAAAGAATAGGAAAGGGGAGAATAAGAAAATGACAAAAAATAAAAATAAAAATAAAAATAAATGAAAAAAAAAAATAAAAAAAAAAAATGAGAAAAACAAAAAAGATAATAAAATAAGAAAAAGGGGCGAACAATGAGAGAAATAAAGTCTTCCATCTTAAAAACGAACGCGCGGGAAAGTCTTTCTTTCTCGTGATAAATGCGATTAAGAGAGACAACCCTAACAACCACCCACGATTTTCAACATTTCAAGTTCTTTTTCTTTCTTTATAATGTGGTGTGTGTGTGTATATATATATATCATCTTAACGACACAACGTTTACACACTCTCCCCGGACACTGTCAAATTTTTGTATTTATTTATTCGATTAAAAAAATATTGTCGGTTAATATTTATATTATATAATATTATGCGAGAATCTCGCTTGTCAAGTGTTTTGTTTTTCAAAACAACAATTACAATTATCTTTAAGCGATATAAATGTGGATATATTATAATATGTATATGATAAGTAACCATAATAGTAATAATAATGATTATGATAATAATAATGATTATGACGATGAGGTTGATGATGATAATGATGATGATGATGATGATAATGATGTACGTACATCATTTAGTACGTACGTTTCGGAGGCATATTTTTCTATGCCTTTTCAAAATCAGTGATACAATTTTATTATACGAAATGAACGCTATGTAAATGACTAGCATGACGATAATGTCAATGGTGTATGCATTTTTCTTTATATATATATATATGTATGTATGTATAACTTACTTTATATTTATCAATGTTTCTTCATTTTTATTGATATTTCTTTTCATTTATCCTTTTTCTTTTATATTAATATTTTCATATATGACTCACATTTTCACGTCGTATCCACCATCCGTAAAAGTCCTCTGCTCAAATCGTGGAAAAATGTATCCACGAAACAATAGTAGTAATAATAATAATAACAACAACAACAGCAACAATAACAACAATATTAACAATAATAACACAATAATAATAATAATAGTAATAGTAATATTAATATTAATAATGATATAATAATTTACAAAAAAAAAAAAAAGTAAAAATAAAATATAAAAAAATAAAAATTACAATATATAGACTCTCCCCCCTCCCCCTCTTTATGATTGTGATTACGGCTGAACTCGGTAAAAAGAAATTAAAAAAAAAAAAATAAACAAGTAAAAACTTATTTCACTAATAAAAAATATCCCATTTTCATTTCCGAGTTCTACTGTATGATAATTTAAAATACGTTTAACAAATGATTATTGGTAATCGTAATCGTTAGCCCGTATGTATGTATATGTGTATGTACGTGTCCTGTAAAAGCAGACAATTATTATTATAAAAATTAAGAAAGCTTTATTATATTACGTATCGTCGGATTATTAATTTTTATTTAACATTAATATGGTAATCTCTTTACTGTCAGTATTACAATACACTAGTGTACTTAGCTCGCGACGACACGCTTTTATGATTTGCAATAATCATAGCGAGCGATCATAGCGAGGTGAGTATAAGCAGAGTATAGATCTAGATACGTATCTTTTTATTTTTATTTTTTTTTTTTCTTCTTCTTTATTATTCTATCTCCCTCTACCTATTCCTTTCTCTCTTTTTCTTTATTTAATAACGATTTGATTAAACAAAATAAAGGAACATTATTATAACGAGACGAGAGAGATTAATTATTACACACAACACACATACACGCGTAACTGCTTCTATATAAATATTTTTTGGAAATTTTTAAATTATTATTTTTTAATATACGAGCAATATATGACTCTTTGTTGCGGATTCGTAAATCACGACACAAATTCTAATCAATGAATTTTTCATGTCAGTAACGCTTATTCCCCCACTTCCTCTCCCTCCTCGCTTTAATATATCTTCGAATTAAAATAATCGTTATCATTGAAATTTTCTTCTTAAATATTAACACACCACACCATTTCTACAATTTAACTTTTATTGACTTATTTAATTGATAAAATGCAATAATTTATCTTTATCAGACGGAAACACTTAAATTAAGTCGTATCTCATTTACATTAAACGTTTTAATGCCAAAGGGTTTTTCAAAATCCGTGTCGGATTGTGCCATGCAGCGCAATAACGTTTCGTACATTTATTTGCAAAAACGCTACATCGTCACGATTGCACTGCGTGGCGTTAAAACGATTAAAATCCTTATGTTTATCCATTTATACTTTTGTCAACTAATAATTAGTAATAAAAACTGTAATGTCGCATTAAAAGTGGCATAAATTTGATAAGGAATCATAGATATTAAATGAGGCAAAAAACAATTTTTTTAAATTATCATTAATTATACGGTTATTAAACTTAATTGTTTCCTTTCTTTTTTTTTTTGTAATAATATTTTTTTTAAGTACTTAAAATTAATTTTACGACCAATGGTCTATAATTAAGTACAAAAGGAAAAAACTGTTTGAAAAGACATTTTTTATGCATCCTTTTTTTTTTTGTATTATTTTCAATTCCTAAACGATCTATGTTCTTATTCTACGATACATGCATACTTCTTGTACAATTTCAACATCTTTAATAATAATTAATAATTACAATAATAATGATAATAATAATAATAATAGTAATAATAATAATAATAATAGTAATAAGAAGAAGAAGAAGAATTAAAAGTTATAACTCCATGCTAATTAATTCTAATGAGGAGAGGAAAAAAATAATAGAAATAACTCGTTTAAATAATAGGTGTGACACATTTGAGAAAAAATAATTATGTTGATTAAACGTTATTTCCTTCTGTAGTACATCTATATATATATATATATATTTTATTTTTAAAAATTACATCTAATAAGAGGCACTTGTAAAAGAGCAATCATTTCATCAAAAGAGGTGTATATATATAATAATCGAATAAAAACATCTTAGGATATTAATTCAAATATATCCGATTGATGAAATGCTTGCATTCGTAAATCTGATGGTGATGTATATGTATGTGAAAGTATAGTGTGTATGTTATGTATATGTACGTATATATTTGATGTTTAATGTGCATATGTATGTATGCGTATGAATGCGATGTAATATACATAGATTTGAATTTCTTACGAACGAGGAGCATTTCTTTTCTGTTTTTTTGTAATCTGATTATACGAATCAGAGTGAAAAATTGTGATGTCGTGATGAAACCCAATTCATTATTCATTTTTGTTTATTTTAATGTTCGTTTTAATCTATGTTTATAATATAAAATGTAAAAGGAAAAAATTGTATGAAAAAGTTGGCGTATACCTTCTCTGTTTGTTTTTTTTTTTGCACTTTTCTTATTTTTCTTTTCTTCAAACCTATACGATTTATATTCTTATGCTATGTGTATATATGTATATATATATACACATATATTCATACTTCGCATATAACTTAAAAGTTTTAATGATAATAAAAAAAAGAAAAAATAGGTATACATATATATAATTGATGTTTTTTATAATCATTATTATAGCCATACTTGCGTTGAAAAGAAGTCTAATGTAAACACCTGCCCTTTGGAATTTAGACTTTTAAAAATGTTCCTTGTTTTTATAGCCACACATCGCGGATGTATATGTATATATATGTGTATCATATATACATATATATAAATTTTATCAAACGTTCAATATATAATATATAGGAAATAAGTATGCGATTATAGAATATTTTATTTTTTCTTTTTTCATGTTTTTTAAAGATATATATATATATATGTATATACTATATATATATAATATAATACGTATAAAAATAGAACCATGTTATTAAGTAAAGTGACAATTTATCGTTAAGTATTTCCAATAAACAAAGAGAAAGATTAAGAGAGAAAGAAATATAGATAAAAAATTATAAGATATAAAATATGAAGTAATAATACTGGATTCGCGCCAGCGCCAGACAGTATAAAATGGGTTCTCTACATTCTGTTTAAGATGTTCTAACAAAAATATTACTTTTACAAAATGTCGTTTAAGTAATTCCAAAGAAAGGAAAAAACAAACAAAAATGTAAAGAGAAAACCAACATTTCTTACGTTTGACACAGATTTAGGCACGACCGAAATATAGCTTATATTATAATAATAATTGATTAATCAGTATTTGAGAAATAATTCTATTATATTATTATATAATTCCAAATAAATAATATTATAATGTTATTATTTGAACTTTCAATGTTTTTATTCATGGAAGAAATGTCAATTATTTAGACACCAGAGAATTAGATCTAACCGAAATTATTTATGGATCTTCATTGGAAGTTGATTTTCTTTAGTTTTGGCATTGATTTGTAATTAAGTCAATTTATACACAACAGCATACATAGTTATAATATACATGTAACACACATACGTACATACATACATGCATGCATACATACATACATACATACATACATACATATATCCATACAAACACATTCGTGTTATTTGATTTTTATGTATAAAACTTAAAAATTCGCATAAGTTTTTTTCATGAATATCCTAAGTAACTTTGGAAGTAATTTTGTTCAAAATAGGGATAATATTATTATATCTAAATAATAAAAAAAGAACTTTAAATTGTGGTCGTGCCTAAAAAGAAATGAATTAATCCAATTTGGATATAAACGATGCTAAAAAGTTAATATGACAATAAGTAGTTAGATGTCACACATCAAAGCGTTGTAGACGTGTAACGAGATGTATAATTATTACGTGCTATAGTGGTCAAGGCCTCCGCCATGACTTGACCCGTCTCTTTCACCATGCTGCTTAAGTATCCTTTATCGTTTTGTAATAGTATGTGAGGATGATCGAATTCCTGCAAATTTAACAAAAAAAAAAAAAAAGAAAAATATCATCGTTTTCTTAGGACACATCATTAAGACGTTGCAATGATATAATTGACATAATACAACCAGACATATCAAACAAACCGTAACAAAAAAAAAAGAAACATTCTCTGGAGGTCGTGATCGACGTATAAGTACGAGTAAGTATTTGATATGTCTAGAATGAACACACACACACACACAATTAACTTACCACTGCACGACCAGCATCCATCACCAATATACGATCGCTATCCATCACAGTGTTAAGACGATGAGCGATAGTAAGTACTGTGCACTTTTCAAATTTTTGACGAATCGTCTTTTGTATCAGCTCGTCCGTACGAGGATCAACATTAGCCGTAGCTTCGTCCAAGATAAGAATTGGATTATTTCGTACGATGGCTCTTGCCAAACAAACGAGCTGTCGTTGGCCAACACTCAAATTAGATCCCCCTTCGTTTATATGAGCTTCCAAACCCATTTCTTTGAGTTCTACTTCTTCCAGTGCTTGCCACAATACGTCATCTCGATAGGTATCAAACGGATCAAGATTTCTCCTCAACGATCCAGAAAATAAGAAAGGTTCTTGTGGAATTATACTCATTTTCGAACGAAGATCGTGAAGACCTATTTCTCTGGTATCAATGCCATCTATTAATATAGGCCCTTCGATCTCCGCGAAACGAAATAAGGCAGAAATCAAGGATGATTTCCCAGCACCTGTTCTACCAACAATACCTATCTTTTCCCGTGACTTTATCTCAAAAGAAAGATCTTTCAACACCGGTGGTTCGAATACTGAATATTGCATTGATACTTCTTTGAACTCGATCTTTCCCTCTTGCGGCCAATCTTCTGGTGGTTTCTTATCAGGTGCACTTTCCAATAGTGGTTCGCTTTCAACTTTGCTAAAAATTATTTATCCTTTTTAATTTCAATAGTAATGTACAAACCAGTAAGATTAAAGATATTTGGTAAAACTTTATAAAAATCATCTTTATACGTTTAAGATAAAGTATTTAGATTACAGGGCCTTCCAAACTTTTATAAACCGAACGCATTTTTAAAAAAATTAATTGTTCGTGACCTATTCGCATGTAATGTCTTAATTTAAAAAGAGGATTGAATAAAAAATATGTAATAATTTTAATCTCATCTTGAACTGAATAGATATTGAATTATTAATACAACGAGATTCTTGATGAATAAAAACTCTTCTAATGAATATGTAAACTACTTTGTAAATATTTTAATATTTTAACGCGACCCAGATTTTATGAATCTCTAATCTAAGACATACCTGTACTCGAGTATACGTTCAACCGATGTCATTTGATTTTCCAATTCGGCACTCTGTCGCATACCCCATTGGAACATACCAGTCAATCCAATACTTTGTGTAATTGCCAGACCAACATTGCCACCTTCCATCGATCCAGAAGCATCATCGTACATAATAAGGAAGCTTAGAGTGACTAGAGCTATGTACACAAGGCAGAAGACGTCTAACCAGAATCCAAAGGCACGAGAGGAAGCAATGAATATGAACCATGCCGAGGAATGCAAATCTTGATGGTTGTCAAACTCCTTAATAAGAATGTCACTGGCATCAAAGGATCGTATCGTTGGTAAACCCTGTAGAGTTGCGTTCAGATGTCCAAACACCGGTGAACGTGCTGGTGACCATTTATGGTTATACTCAAAAATTCTCTCCAATAATGTATTTATGATTTATTTTGTTAATATATTTATATGTGTATGTGTAAAGTATCTATATATTCAAATACGACACGATCAAAAATCATTCATTTCCAGAATCCGATCGAGAAGATGAATATCGATATCTTTATCCTAATAGTGTATCGTAGTATTATTGTATTTCTGAGGTACTCACTGATTCCTTCCAGACGTTTCACACTCCGACTTGTGGCAATATAGAAGACACGTAGAAAGTAAAATACAAATCCAATTACAACAGTCGGTATTAGCAACCATTTATTAGCAATGGCAACTACCACTATGATTCCCAATAATGATAACCCAATTTGTATACAATCAATTAACGCAATTGGTAACAGTTCGTCTACAGCTCCCATGTCCTTTGAAAATCGATTAAGAACTCGGCCAGAATTATTAGTGTTGAAGAATCGCATTTTTGCGTTACTTATACAACGGAACATTTTATCGTGTAACGTCATTGACGCTCGCATACACATATTGAAAAAAGATGCTGAACGTATGAGCGTTATTCCTATAGTAAGTACGGTCAAACCACTGTAGATATAAATACAAGTGTCTCGATCAATTGCTCCTTTCCACTCAAAGAATTCTGTACCATTGCTCGTTACGTTGATCTATTGATAAAAGATAACAAAATAATTAAATATAACTAAATAAAACAATACAGTCTTAACAATAAAAATCAAATTGTATACTTACCGATACCTCTTCCATATTGACCCACTGAGATATGAAGAAATCACCTCCACTTGCTGCCATTTGAGCCATTGCACAAAATCCAAAGATTAACGCAACTACGCACCAGTTACCACCAGCTAAGAGGTAACCGGCATAAACTTTTCCAGAAACACTACCTTTGGTCCGCATTTCAGCCTCCTGATAACAAATATAAAAAAATAATCTAGATAATAATAGTAAATGGATTCCTATTTAAATAAATATATTACTTCGTCTGGTTCTGGTTGCTTGCTAGTGTCATTCGTTTTATAGGAACTCAATGAAGTGATACTTGGATTACGAGAATTGCTTCTACTAGCAGGTGCGGAAGAAGGCTGTTCCTCAATAGCTGTTTGAGTTTCCAGTAAACGTCCAAAATCCACTCCTTTCGAACCCAACTCATCGTAGGTCCTTATTGCAATGAAGCCTTTTATTAGATTGATATATATAACAAATGAATTTAATATTGTTTTAAAAAGCTTACCCTTCTGCCTGTATCGTACCATCCTTCAACACAATAATTCTACCAACATTGTGCAAATACTGTAATTGATGAGTAACAAGAATTCTCGTTTTTCCTTTTAAGTACTTAACAATGCACTCTTCAAACATGTGTTTACCAACATGAGCATCTACTGCACTTAATGGATCATCAAACAAATAAATGTCTGATTCTGCGTAAACCGCTCTTGCTAAATTTATCCTATATTTTGTTAATTATAATATTTTTAATACATTTTAAGATAATTAATTTAATCCCAGGTAAAGTATACTAACCTAGCACGTTGACCGCCAGACAAACTAATACCTCGTTCTCCTACTATTGTCTTATCACCGAAAGGTAACAAAGAAAAGTCCCTTTTTAATTGACATACTTTAACAACATTATTATATCGAATTTGGTCCATTGGTCGGCCAAATAAAATATTTTGTCTAACTGAACCAGCAAATAGCCATGGTTCTTGACTAGAGTAAGCTGTATTTCCATTAACCTGAAAATAAAAAGTAATGAAATACTATATTTATTATTCTAATCCTATCTAAACGAATATCATGTAATAATATCAATAAATATATCATACGCAAATAATACTAATATAAATAAATTAACATACTTGTAAAGTACCCGAAGATAATTTCAGTTCCTTTAGGATAACATTTAACAAACTGCTTTTTCCTGAACCAACTTGTCCGACTATAGCTATAAGTTCACCTGGACGAACGTGTATATTAATATCCTGCAATGTATATTCATTCTCAGATGAAAACCATTTAGCAAAAGCATTTTCTAATTTTATAGGATCGGCGCTATTTAATTTCGGTTGTTCGTCGTAATTGTTTCCCTTATCTGTTAAATCTTCGTTTACTTCATTATTTAAATTTGTAGATTTTTTATGCTTTTTTTTGGCAATATTCTTATTTTTATCTATGTTCTTTTCTGGCATCATTTCTTCATACATCATAAATTTCTGTAATCTTTTTATAGAAACCATAGCTTCTGCTACTTGAGTAATACCTAATACATCAAAATTATTTGATTAATTATTTGTCGATAATATCAATAGGTAATAATAGTCTTTATTTTACCTTGTGGGAAGAAAACTGTCATAGTTTGTCGTAGAATATTGTAATATGCTGTCAATATAAAAACTTTTTCAGCAGTTATCTTTCCACCCAATAAAACGTAAGCCAATATTGTAATAAACAAACACATTCTTGTAGTAAAAATAATAAATGACATGGTAACGCCTCGGATATACGACGTTGAACGAATAACGTTAACTTCTTTCCTATTAATCAATAAATACATTTTTAATGTAATTACAAAGGCTTAAAGTAGTAACATATATAAAAATAATAATTGTATTATTTTGTCTTACTTTCTAGCTTTTTCTATTAAATCACTGAATGGTTTCTCCCATGTATACATTTTAATTGCTTGAATTCCAGTTATGATCTCATTCGTTAGTCTAACTCGTTCATCCGTTCTTATAGCTGTTCTCAATCTTAATTCTGATGACTTTTTACCCAAATAACCTAGATAAATAAAAAGAATGAAATAAATTATTTACATATTTACAACTTTTATTAGTTAATCTAAAGTAAATTGTGCTTTACCTTGAAGAGGTATAAACATTAACAATGTCACAACACCAATAATAGCAGATATTTGTACTTCAACAAACATGAAATAGGTAATAACTATAGTTTCAAGTGGTGCAATCCATAAGTAGTGTAAAAATATGATAGCGACATCAAATCTGTTTACATCGTTTGATAAAAGATTAACGGCTTGTCCAACCGTTGTTTTTCCTAATGCAGTTCTTGATAATCTCAATGCTTTTCTATAGATTAATGAACAACAAGCTACTCTCATTTTCATACCCATATGAAGAATAGCCATCATGTATGGGTGTACAACAAATATATTAATAGTAGAGCACAATATCACTCCAAGAGCATATAAATAAGCTTCATTTTTGGATACTTCTTCGGTATTATAATATCGCAGTAGATAGCCAAGGAACAATGGTTGCAGCACCCTACATAGAAAAAGAACAAATTTTCATTATGATATTCGTTAACTACCAATATTTCTTTTCTAACATGCTTAAAGCAATACTAGTTAAAATAATAAACATTCTATCATTAGAAAATCGTATCTAATAATATGCTTATTAAAAGATACTTAACTATAAAAATAAATTTAGATATAATATATTCGCTTCTATAAATCTGTAAAAGTTTTTAACTCAAAGTTTACGTAAATAAATTAATCAAAATAAGAAATAGAAATAATATAGTATGCATTATGTAAATGAAAAATTCTAAATTAACTAAACATGCATAAAAATCATGAAATTGTAACGAAATTGTGAAGACGTAATTTAGATGGTTAATAAGGAAAAAATGTAGAAAAGGGGATTTAACAATCTCTCATAATTCTTATTTCTGCGAACTTGCATATCAGAATTATTTTGCTTCTTGTACAGTGGATCACCATTTACCAGAGCATAGATGTGCTTTCGTGGTCTAAAGTAACGGATTAATAGACCGAGAAACAACGGTTGTAATAATCTGCATATATATGTAATAATAAGCTTAATAAAAATATTCGCTGATTAATTTATTCTATAAGTAATTTATCTCTGAACAAAAGAAATAAGAAAAAATTTCAATGAACTTGTAACAATGTATAATATATATTTACCTGAGCACTATTTCCATAATGACCAGTATTATTCCATAGAACATTATGCGAGCACCAAAACATTTGATTAATACTTTCAATAAACTAGGCTCTTTCAAGTTACTTTCATTGTCAAATTTTGCACCACTTTTAAGAGCCTTATTTCTCTGCTCGTTTATTTTTTGACATTCTGCCTCCCATAAAGTAGCTAATTTATCTCCAAGTACACTACTCGTATGTTCTTTAAGAGGCTTATACAGATCAGATACTTCAAGGTCTCTACGATACCCAAGCCAGAAGGTGCGTAAAATCCATCTATTTCATAAAAATATGAAAATATATTACACATGTTTATATAAGCCACTCATAGGCCAAATCGAATAACTTCACAAAATAAGAACAAAAAATTTGTTTTCAAAAGACAAAAAAAGACACGAGGACTCATTGTCCGCATTTATTTTATTTTAGTTTTCATAGTTTTCGAAAGAAATCTATTATAATTTCTTCAATCGATAGAGAAACTATATTTCTAGATTAGATAATCTTCGCTTGAGAAACCTTACGATAAAAAAAACATATTTTCTGAGTGATAGGCAGAGATATTTTAAAACGAAACCGAAAAATATTTTTCTTATACTTGGGATTAAATTTCAATTTAATTTTAATTTAAAATTTCACCTTTCGCGAATTCATATATTATCTGATTGAAGTATGTAATTCTACCTTTTTTCACATTTTAACTGATCAGTATAATTATTTCAGGGTTTAGTAAATCATTTCACAAAATAATGTTAAGATATTGTATATAGAAACTTTTGTTTTAAAAAGAAAAAAAATCGAATTAAGAAAAGTTACAAAACACATATGTAATTTAATATATAAATAACATGATAAAAATGAAGAAAAATATTATTAAATATACATTTAAAAAAGAAGTTCTTTGAAACAAAAAACAATATAGTAACGCAAGTCAAACATGTCACCAATTAAAAAAAACAAATGCCGATTATGCGTAACATACATGGCCAATAACGTACTAATTATATTTTAACCCTTTGAGTATTATGGATGCACATGTACATCCAGTGAAAGGTGTCTGTATCAACGAAGGACCCATATATGCATTTTTATTTGTTTTGTTTCTTTTTTATAATTGTTTGGCTGTAACTTGCATTTAATCAACATAATTCTCATTAACAAAAAAGAAAGTATTCCGCCCCCAACGATTGCAACCACTTCTACCGAAAGTATTCAGCACTCAAGGAATTAATAACCCGATAAAAACTACAGTAGATATATTGGTATACTCAAAATACAGTAAAAATTATAGTTATTTATTATCAATGAAAAAAGAAAAGAAAAATAAATATTCATAAATATTCTAGCTTGATTATTAAACAAGAAGTAGCAGTCAGTGTGTGTATAACGTAATAATTATATTTTATTCATAATTATAACTTGTATTAAATATTATAAGAGTCATATATTAAGTATTTTGGTATAGATAATAATCGTTTATAAAATCATAAAGCGTAAATAAAGAAATGATATTATATTTGTTATTTGAAAAACATATTTGCGTCAGATAGAAAGATAAATTTTTAATAAGATATTAATCCATATCCAACCTTGCAGGTATATAGTTTAAACAATACATAGATCGAGGTAAAATTTATCAATGATTATCACGACAACGTGACACTTTAATAATAAAATCTAATAGTGTAAATGTATATATGTGGATGTAAAAACAAGTGTTTTCTCTTTTTTATCATGTAGAAACAAGATATATTTTCAATTGTTTCAAGTTCGAAATACTTACGCGAACGTTAATGCGCTTAGAGGATTGGCTCCCTCACGAGGATTCTTTTTCTTCTCAAATTTCTGTTTTCCGTCCATGATAATAAGATAGTATCGTGATCGTTAACGCACCTCTTCCGTAAACAAAAGACAAAGTGGAACTAGAGAAAATTACAACATTTATAATCGAATATATGAATAACATGATAAAAAAATGAAGAAAAATATTTAATATTATACATATAAAATATTATACGATATATGTATGTATATATGTATATATGTATATATGTATATATACCTACCCCATTCGTAATAAATTAATGAAAGAATGCGTCATATATGTACAAAGTAACAAAGTACAATTCATTCTAAATAAATTCAAGTAAAGAATACATACTATTTGTAACAAAATTCAACCTTGCAGATACAAGCAGGAAAAAAAGAAAAAGAAAGAAAAATACATAAATTTTGTTGCTTATATTATTAGTTTGTGAAAGGGCTAAAATATGACAATAATCATATCTTATCTCTTCCGAACGTATACGTTGCTTAGTGCGTTATCTCAACAGCTTTATAAATATATTACGTCTTTTTTTGTAAAATGAAATATCGAATTTAGTGACATCGTGCAGATTGTGACTCAGCGCATTTTGTCTTTCTTAATATTATTGTATTTATTAAAAAACGTATATATTTATGTATACATTTGTATATACACAGATTCGGAAACGCAAAGAGACAGACCAAATGCGAGTATAACATATTATATATTTCATTCACTCATTCGTGGGAACAGCATGCATAATTAAACAGCTTAATAGATACTATAAAATGATTAATACACATATAACTAAATTTATTTACGAATCATTGACACGTTACGTATAATTCTATACACGCGTATATTTACATATATATAAATACACATTTACAATAGTTATCTTTTCATTATAAATATGTGTCATGTAATAAATAAGAGATATGTTTAACGTTTTCTAGCAGTTTCTATAGAAAATTGAGAAAAAATAGATTCAAAGAAGATTACATAATAACGTGTAGAAAAACGTAAAAATATAAAGTATTAAACGTATATATATATATACACACGCACACACACATAATACACGCGCGCACACTATTCGCGAATGACAACACAATTTACCTAACAAGTAGCAGAAAAGAATTTTAGCTACTAATCTGACAGATAATACAGTTTAACGCGATTCTACAGAGTATAAAAAAAAATGCGGAACTGATATCACTGTGTGAAAGTTATTTGCATTATCTTACAAAATTTCATTCTAATGATAAGAAATTACTTATAAATGGTAAAAAACTTTACTAGGGTATAATTGTATGATTTACTTTTCTATTGAAAAAAGAAACATGACTAATGGTTTTTCAAATACATTATAACAATCGATAAGAAACATCGATCTTCCATTCCCTTGATAAAACGTGGAACTTCTTCATTCTCGCAATCAGTAACAATGATATAAATCTATTAGAAAGAAATTTCGTCATTTTATTGGCGCCATTGATCTCTTCACGTATTAACACAATATCTCATTTGAGCAAGCAAAAAGACAAATATAGAAGACTTTTATTTAAACGAGAAAGTGAAAGAAGAAATAACAGAAAAAGAAATAATAAAAATTAAAATAAACCAATATTGAATATCTCTTTCTTTTTCATCGCGGCATTGAATTATAAACTTAATTCTTGATTATACACACTTAAATTTACACAACAACGATAAGGAACAATATATTAAAACTGAGTTCATTTATACTTTTTAATTACCTATTGTTAAATTATCATTATTAATTGTCCTATAATATAAAAAATTGCGACAGAAAACATTATTCTTATCTCACAAAAAATACTTACATAAATTGTTTAAATTAACAAATTTGACAACTTTAACGACTAAAGGTTTCTTTTTACTTTTGTTTTTTGTATTATGTACAATACATATCTAACGCATTGCGCGCGTGTATACGTGTGCGTGAGTGTGATTATTCACGCTTGTGTTGAATCATATATAAATCTAATGCTGAATCACAGATTAGAGCTCAAAGAATGTCAGATTTTGCATATTATTTATCAATGCATATCAAATACTGTATACATTATACGAATAAATATACTATGATAGAAAGATAATATACATTATTTTACTTGAAAATATTTTATATCTTTTATATTCTTCTTTTTTAAAACGTTTTATAAATTATATTTATATTAAGAAAGAAACTTAGTAGCCTAATAATAATAAATGTTATAAATATTTAATATTAATTAATAACAATAATGCTGATACTAATGAAGATGATGATAAAGATAATAGAATTATATTAGCTTCCTGGCAAACGTTAGTGACCGCTCTATTTATATTGAAAGACACACACCAATTGATATATTTCTATTTGCGAAAGAAGAAAAGTACTTATTTGTCTACTACCAATCAATTTAACAAGATTAATGTTACAAAGTAAGACAAAGATAAATATCCAATAACAATAACAATAACAATAATATATATATATATTA
>NW_014569571.1:1006400-1027389 GCF_001313835.1 Polistes canadensis
ATAATATATATATTAAAATATATTAAATTCAAAAAATAAGTCGGTTAAGAAATTCGAATGGAGATCGATAGTTTTTCAAGATTTAGCTCATTATATCGTTCAAGGCTACGAAAAATAGCTATGTAATCGAATTGTACAGAAAAGAAAAATAATTCTCACTGTTATTCACGTAAGTTATTTTCCTTATTTAATTTACACTTCGATATATATATAGAAAAGCAAAAAGAAAAAATATATATATATATATATATATACATATACATAATGAAATATTTAGTAATTAGAAAAGACATGTGGGTTTTTACTTACTTTGTAAAAGTAAAGATGGAAAGTAAAAAAAGACGTCTACGCTTTGTGCGTCAGGATCCCATACTCTTCGATTGCCTAACAATCCTTTTATCAACCAAAATGAAAACTACACATCCGTCCAAGCAGAAAGCATTCGCTTGACTGCAATAAAGAACGCATGTATCATTGATTAACCCCGAACTATAAACACGTGACCATGAACAACCTACTGAAATTGAACGAATTCTACATTTATGTAAAAGATTTCAACCTTTTTTAACGACTGAAGCGCCTTTAAGTGAAAAATAAATTTTAGCTAGAAGTATATTTCGATTATATACAAGGTGTTACATTTCAAATCGACGCATTTCAATTTTAGATTTCACTTCTTTATAATAAGTAATTAATTGTACAACAATTGAGAGTTTAAACGCGTTAACGATAAGACTTCTATATTGTTCTCATTCGAATCGTGAATTTCTTATTGAAGGTCAATTGAAGATCAAAACAATTCTATCCACTGATTTATTTTCTTTTCATTTTGTTTTCTAATGAATTATCCTATAATCAATATGTATAGTTTTATTTGAAGAAATATCAATCACTTTGAATATCTTTCGAATCTAATCTTGGAATTTTATATTATTATATTAAAGATTCGAATATAGTTCGTTTTGATTCGTAACTTTGTTCTACTTTTATTTAACACATTTATCTTTTAATACAAAATATTTGATTTTGAAAAGAACACCCTGTATACTGCTTTAAGTAGAATAACAAGACACACACAAAATACTTATTCGAAAACACTTCTGTGCAACATCGATAGTCTAGGGATATCATTTTTACTTTTCACGAATACTACTCGATGATTCGTTATTATTAAAACTTAGGGAATTTTATTTCACATATTTCATATAATTCCAGTTTAATCGTTGGTAATACGAATCGGATGCGATTTCATTCTTTTCGTCCTAGCCTATTTCTAAACGAACTTAATCTTTCGTAAGCATTTTTCAAATATATAAAATTATATTTTATTAAGATAAAAAATATTCAAAATTATCTTATTTTCTTTTTATTATTTTCGTTGCAGTTGAAAACAATGGAAGACGACGGTGGAAACGTTGTTGATCTTTATATTCCCAGAAAGTGGTAAGAATTGCACGTGCATTTTCAAGAACGAATCATACATTTCTCTACATATAATCTTTTTATGAATTATTATAATAAGAATGATAAGCAATATTTGGTATGAATAAAAAGCAAATCTATTTATGTATATAATGTATCTAGTAACTGGGCTTGTACTATAACTTCTTATTTTGCAGATAGAAAATGTAGATTACAGATTGTAGACAAAAAAATGCAAGTATAATTGCACTGATATATTACTGCAAAAATTTACGTTACTCAATGATAAAGCTTATTAAATGATACAATATTTTCTTTCACAAATTTTTCTATCTAAAACAAGCCACAAAATTATAATCTGGTACAGTTATCAGATGCTCTTTGGATATATCTTCCATTATATCTGTGGATAAATGTATGAATTTATTAATAATATATCAAAGTTTATTAACAAAACTCTTGATCAATACTTAACTGTTTATATTTGAAATAAATTAAATGACTTTCCCAATTTTTTCTACTATTTATTTTATTGGGTTAATAATTTGGCATAGTGTAACTCATATAATAATCAGTCGTACAACTTTATATATTTGATAATATTATATTCGAATATTTTTTCTTATTTAGCTCATCGAGCAATCGTATTGTACATGCAAAAGATCATGCATCTATACAATTGACTTTGGCAGAAGTAGATCCAGAAACTGGACGTATGATAGATACAACCAAAATGTATGCAATATGCGGAGCAATCCGTCGCATGGTATGTTTTGAATTGTAATATTTAACAAACAAATTTAATAATATATCATTCTATATAAAAATTTTATGTTTTTTATATCAATATTTTAATTTTATTACAGGGTGAATCTGATGATTGTTTAGTTCGCCTTGCCAAAGACGATGGAATCTTACCTAAAAACTTTTAATGTAATTTTATTTTAATAAAAATTATATAAATAAAACAATAGTTGTTAATTTAAATTCAGAAATAACGATCTTAAAATTAATAATTTTGTCGTTAATATATCATATAACTCTTTGATCTTTGATGATAATGTATTTAAAAAAGAAAAATCAAACCATCAAAAACCAAAGTACAGCTGATGATATTTTCGAATTTATTTGATTCTGTACAGTTTTACTACAAATTTGTAATTATTAATAATGTAATTATATATTATAATAGCGATTATTGTTCAAGTAATATGTTTCTATTTTTGTAAGATCGATATTCTTTAAGTGTAAAAAGAGAAGTTTTTATTATCGCAATGACTTCGCAGGCATAAAAATCGACTTATTCAACATAATAGATTTATCACGATGCCATTATTTATTATTGGCACTTTTATTTTTTTTTGTATAATCGCAGAATTCATGTCTTGAAGCCATTATCAATATATGAAAAAATGAAAGTATGAAAATAAGGTTGCGAGTGGATTCTGTTTGTAGTTGGAGTATTCTCATTAGATGCTAAATTTACAAAGCGTTTATCGATTAGAAACACGTGTTTACACAGAGACGTCACATTTTATTTTGGTTTCCTCCTAATGCAAGCAAGAAAAGATCAAAGCCAATACGATCCATAGGACCATTGAGACTGTGATCTTATCTTTTTCATTATTCGTCTTGCTAAATGAAAACAATGATTTATCACTTTTGGGAAATCGCTAGCTTACATTGGTATATCGTAATTTTACAATAATTTAACGCATATAGCTTCATAGAAGCGTAATATCCTTAAAGCAAAGAAAAAGGATTCTATCTTTTTTATTTGTTTCCTTCTGAGAAAGATAAAATCATTTTGCTGAGCAATATATCAACATATTACGACATAAATATATATGTATATATATATATATATAAGATTTACGTGTTGCATTTGTACACTTCTTTTCATACGTATCTCTCTCTCTTGTGATTTAAGGGAATAATCATTTCTTTATATATATATATATATGTATCATAATCATTTTACGTTCAGTATATGATTATCATCCAAATACACCAGAGCTGTTTCTAAATCGCTGAAAATTGGCCATTCTCATGCTAAAAATAGTTAATGAAATCATTAATATGATATATGTAAGAATGTGTCTATGGTGTATCATTTGTTATTACACTTTTTAATAACAATACAGGAAGATCGGCCAGATTTTTTGAATAATTCTGTAAGCCGAGTAAACCACTGGATGAAGGATGATACTTTTCCATTAATATTTCTACCAAATATCTATCTATATTGGGATAGATTTCTACTGGAACACGTAAGATTATGCGATGATGCAACCACTATTTACCCCTAACTTTAGTTAGAACATCGATGCAAAATAAATTACAGATAGCTTCTTTCAAACAACGTTAAGTTAGTGTATAATAATAACATATTCGGCATAATATTAATTATATAAATATATACATTAGTTAATATATCAATATTAACTAATATATCATTTATATATATGTATATATATACCATCGTGTCGTTACATTTAATTATACATTTAATTTCATTATATACTAGAAAATGTTTCTTTTTCATTTTTATTAAATAACAACTTCGTTAAATCTTATATATAATGGAGCATTTGTTTCATTACATATTCTCGATATATCTCTTGATAATACAAGCGAAAAATCCGATGACAGTCTCTAACGCTATGTTCCTTACAATAGACGTGGAAGATTATTATTATTATTATTTTTATTAGCAAGACCGTCGACCGAATGTTAAAACTCGATGTACCATTATCGTTGCGGTAGGACGCACACACGACACATTTTCTTTCTTTTTATTTTTTTTCTTATTTTTTTTTTATACGTATAGAGCGTAGAGAAATAATATATTGTCCATTCGCCACATAATTCTGTTTTTATTTGAGTCGATCATCATCTGGCGAAACGGTAACAAATAATTGTTAGATGTATTGCTCATTTGTCAAATTGATTAACTCTATGAAACAAAAAGTAGAAAAAATTGATAAGTTTATATACATTGTTGTATTATTTATCATTCAACGACTTTATTTACTTTTGTTATTTATAGCTGTGTTAAGTCTAATTAATAAAGAATTTTTTTCTTGTAATACAAAAAGTTAAGCATTTATCCGCAAGTGCTTTTTGGCACTACAATGTTTAAAACATTCTAAAAATAGAGTTAATCACTTTGATCTATGAACGGCTCATGTCAGATATCTCACATAGATACTATCTAATTATAATTATTAGTTCAAAGTATAGTACTTTACAAGACTTATGTATGACACGAAGGAAAAAAATATAAACTCTGTATTTTGGCTTTTATCTTCTCTTTTTCATATATATATATATATGCATGTACGTCCTACTTAATAGCATATAGTATCATATATATATATATAATGCAAAGTTTATTATTTCATCTATGTTTTGTGAAAATTGTATCATTAATACCATCGTTAAACAGTCCAATTGAAAAGAAGTATTCGTTAACTAGACTTTATTGCTATTGTGGAATGTGCCAAGAAGGACATCAATAAGTCCCTGACAAATATCGAGAAATATTTTATAAAAGTGATGCTTATATTTTTTCTGTGTGCGTGTATATCCCTTCTATCTCTTTTTCATTTTCTTTTTTCTTTTTCTTTTTATCTTTTTTTTTGTATAGATTCAAAGAATGTACTCTTCGTTATTTTTACTAATACATTAACATAATCTGAAATCATTTGATCCAAAATTATTCGTACGTGTGACGTTGGAACCTTGCATAAAATGAAACATATAGTTTTGTAATATCGTTATATTTCTAGGATACACAAGTATATTTTATTACTCGCTTCGATCATATCGTCATATTATGATTATAAATGACGATTATGCGTGTGCAAAATAATGAAAAATTCATAATTTGTAATTTCAAGGAATATACGATCAAAGTTATTAAATGTACAAGTTATACTGGTATTGAACCCCCCTTTAATAATTTAATTAATATTTATATTATTTTAGAATTTCTATATATCCTAAGAAAACACGATGTGTGTGATCATTTTATATTGTTAAATATAAACTTTGTCTCTTATCTAGCTTTCTTGCTGCTCTATCAATTACATATATATTTTTAATTAATCATAAAATTTAATCTTCGTCATAAAAAAAAGAGAAACAAAAAACTATAGTATTCTTTCATGTACTGTATATCGCTTTTTAATTCATAAATTACATCTGTGGCAAGATTAAAACATACAAAATACAAAAATAAACAAAAATTAATCTATAAATATGCAAGGTTCTTTGGCTTTTTATTTCTACATGAATAATTTTAGTCGTGTGATAAAATCAAAGTTCGTCACACCCAAATAGAAATCATTTTATTTACGACATATTTATTAATTTCTCACGTTCTGGTAGTATATTATCAAATGATTTCTAACTTCACTCGTGCAATTATCTATTTAAAAAAAAAAATTAAAAAAAAAAAACGAAATATCCATAAACATTATGCTTACTTTATGATCTTGTACCTTGGATAGATCAATTCGACAATTCTGATTATTGTAGATGATCCAAAATAAAATTCATCAAGAAAATAAAAAGGTAGCTCCTCGATTATTTCTCTAGGAGACAGTGGCGGCAGATGGAAAAGAGGTGGGTCACGCGAGATTCGTTTCTTGTTCGCCCCATCCTTCACTGTCGCATTCGCTTTCAGAAGCTGAATCACTGTCACTAAATTCGACAGCAACACGACGAGCCAATATGGATGCAACATCGTTCAATGCATTAACACGTTCTACTTCCTTCTGCTCGATTTTTTCTACTTTTCTTAATTTAATTCCTAAGTCATTCAAAATGAATATTTTTTAATTTATATATGTGCATCAAGATTAATAAATAAAAATCAAATAAATTAGCAAGAATAAATTACCATCTCTTATCGCTTTAAGTAAATCATTCCTCGGATCTACCAATGGGATATTCGGATTGACGGACTTTCGTAATTGTCCATCGATACTTTTCAATGGTTTTAATTTTGGTGGACACATGGCTATCATTTTGGCAATATCTCCGTTCGTCAATGGTACTGGTGGCGGTGTACCATTAATTGCTGGCGGTGGAGGTGGTGGCGGAGGAGGAGGAGGAATATTACATGGCGGAGAAATAGGCCTTGGTGGTGTAGGATCAGGTGTTGGAGGTGGTGGTGGTAAATCTTGAGAGACGGGATCTGTTTCGTCTGTACCAATTTGTGCCGAGTGATTTGGAGGAGTAGGAGTCGAATGATGACTCGGTAACGGACTGTTTGGACGACTTCCATTTCTATTTAATAAATGAGATGGTATCGAACCTAAAAAAACATTTATGCTTTTATTAGTTTTGTTTTATATATATGTGATAAAAGGAAAAAATTTGTTTAAATATAACACACCATTCATAGAAGGTGGAGACATCGTTTCTCCTGGAGGAGGAGGTGGTGGTGGAAGCGTATCTCTACCAGTGCTCATAGATCTCCCTCTGGTAGGAGTATTATTAGCCGAGGCTACCGTGGGAGTTGAATTACTAGAAGTATTGCTTGGTGGAGCAGGAGGTGGCTGAGAAGGTCGCGATCTACCACTTCTACTAGGTGTACTTTGTCCACCTGGACTCTGATAAGTTTCACTACCTTGTTGGCCTTGACCAGAAGCATAATGAGAACCATATACGTTTTCTTCGTAACCATGGGAAACAGAATTTGTTGCCCTATAAAAGAGTAATAGGTGATAATCCATCCTTTCAAATCTTATAAGATTTATCTAATAAGTTAACGTTACCAACCTGTAATGATCAGAGGAAGAAGGACTATACAAGTGTTGCTCCTCTGGTGGATAACTTCGTCTAAGTTCAATACTGTTTGGTCTGGGTGGTCTTGATTCGGTCACAACCATCCCCATCATTGCTTCATCAGTCATGTTATGAGGTGCTCTATATTGAACCCCCTGTGTTGGCATTATATATTCCCCATGACCAACTGCTAATTGTCTCTGCCTTTCCCTTGTATTATGAGGCTGTCTTACACGCTTCTTGTGTCTACCTCCACCACTACTACCTTCGTTCCGTGGTCTATGAGGCTATAGCGTAGAAAAAAGAAAAATACATATATATAAAAAAATATTCCTAGTTGTTATTCAAGTTTCCCATTTAAAGATATGTTTGCATGAAAACAAGCATAATTATTTCAATTTGAAGGAACTCATTTGACTGATTGAGCTTCGTTAGAAATACAAACCATCGTCTCTGTTGGTTTTTATCATCTATTAAATATATTTGTCCAAAGTATATATATGTGTACGTATGTTAGTAGTGCTGAATCAGTCAATAAATATGCAACAAATATGTAGGAAATATGGTTTCCTATAATCAAGAATCACACGTGTGATGTTGTTAAATAATATCGTATAATTGTTGTGATATCGTTCGTAAAGATTGATCACAATAAAGTTTTATTTCCTACATAAAAAGTGTAACAATTGAATAACGAAGATGAAGGATCGATAATTGATTGCGTAAAACCGAAACATCATAATAATCATAGACCCTTGTGAGTTGTAACATTCAAAACTTGCATTACTTGCAAAAAGGACAGCGTTGCAACGATCGACAAAGTGACAATGAAATGTGAATATTGTGTGACATTTTGTAATGTACAAGGGAATCACCCGAGTGAAGGAGTACTCTTTTTTATTAATCAAAATCATTAGTTTAAGAAAAAGAGTAAGAAAAAAAATTATAAACTCTCGAGTGAAGTCCTTTGTTAGCACTGACATATCAAGGGATTTTATATGAATCAACAGAGATCAAATGTTTTTTAAAGTCGAAAGTGAAATCGGCTTGAAACAATTGATCTGTGAAGAGCAAACACTAAAAATGAAAAAAGTCACTGGCTTTTGCTATTACCTAGGGCATAAACTACAAACTTTGAAAGCGAGCAACTAACGCAATTTCTAGTCAGCTTAAAAAAGAGAGAAATAGAAAGTGAAAAATAGAGAGAAAGAGAAAGAGAGAAAGATAAGTGGTTAATGATCGGATAAAACCACAGAGAAGTGAGACTGATGAGTGTGTGACTGATCGATTATTTAGTATTCATGATTTAACAGGGGAATAAAATAAAACTACAAAGATCCAAATCATCGACTTGCCTTTCTGTATGGTTCGGCATATTCTGTTTCAGTCTATAACGAACGGGATAGAGTTCCAAATAGTTAGCAATTGCAATATCAATATATACATACAATATTGAGAGTTTAACTCATATGTTTCGTGCACCCCGAAGGCACATTAATGTGTCTTTACAAAAATAACAAAGTTTTAACATTAAAATATAAACTATAAAATAAAAATTAATGAACGTAATATTCTTCAAAAATAATTGTACATATAATATTTGATATCGAGGTGCACGCGTTAAGAAATAAAATGTTCCAACAATGATAATTTACCTTTTTCCCTCGATCATGTAATTTCTTTTCAGTATCTTTTAACATCTCTTGACTCCATAGATCAAAGAAATAATTTGGATCCGTGTAGAACTTTAATCCATCTTTTCCATCCTCTCTGGAAAACGAAATTTCATCAATCAATATTTACTCCTATTTGACTAGCATCACACACAAATATATATATATATATGTACCTATAAATGTTGAGTTTATCTAAAGGTGGTGGTGTGTCGCATTGACGATAAGTTTCTAACATTGCTGTTGGCATCGACTCTCTTGAAACTACTTGTTGATCAAAAACGATTGAGCTCTTGAATGCTTTTCTCATGTGTATATCTTGTAGTGACACTAAATAACAAATGTATCAATATTAATCTTAAGTTACATGACAATACTCGTTTAGAATAATAACAGTAATTACACGTTTATTAAATAACGAAATAAATCATTAATTATAAAATATTTTTTGGTGGACCACCAACCTTCCTCGACATTGCTATCAAGTTGAGTGACTTTGACAGCCAATCGATCTATCCTAGCTTGCAAAGAATTTGCCCTTTCACTTAACGCATGAGCTTCCCTGGTCAGCTCTGCAAAGAGATCTTCGGCATGCCGTGAAAGGCTAGAGAGTTGTCTAATGGTATTAGCCAAAGTACCATTAGTAACAGCTTCTAATTCCGATGGCAATGGATAATCATCTGGTATTGTTCCACGTGCAACGTGAACAGGTTCCACCAATCTTTTTGGTAGAGGCATTTTTTCGATTAATTTTACTTTACGATCCTTTTGACTAGGCTTCGTAAATAATTCACCATTCTTTTAGAATCTGCAATAAGACATTTTTATATTATTAAACTTTTTGGATATTTTTTTATCTATTTCAATTTCTCAA
Source organism: Polistes canadensis (assembly GCF_001313835.1). Classification (NCBI taxonomy): domain Eukaryota; kingdom Metazoa; phylum Arthropoda; class Insecta; order Hymenoptera; family Vespidae; genus Polistes; species Polistes canadensis. The sequence goes on from NW_014569571.1 coordinate 1,016,166, forward strand.
TTAACTTATAATAAATGATAGAAGAGAGATAGAACAACGATATACAAATATATATTATAGATAGAATATTTCAAATATTTCTTTTAATAACTTTGTATGCTTGTACTTTATTAACAAAAAAATATTGTAATTTTATTAATAAACTATATTATAATATTAATTGTAATTGTGTTATTTTTTTCTTTTCATGGTAAAGTTACTTTTGGGACATCCTGTATATTTATTTATATATATATATACATATGTATACATTATTATTATTAATTTATTCGAGTGTTCATTTGGAAAAGAAAAATAAAACAATAAATAAGAGCCAAGTACGATCGAGTTACGTTAAATAAAAGTCTAACGACCTGCGAAAGGCGATACTCGCGGAGACAGAAAAGGAAACGTTAGGATTAATATACGCTTGAGAGCATCTTTACAATCGTTTCTACGGTGTAGAATTCGAATGTACTTACTTACATATAACGGATCGTGAAGTGTTAGATACTGGTATTTATATGCCATGATCGATCTATACTTCGCAATCGCTTAAATGCAAGGTACTATATAAGGATAGGAAATCTAATATCGCGAGATTTTTATCTCCGTTCGCAGTAAGGAATAAAGATAAAACCATAGGAATGGAAGGACAAACGATATATATCATGCGGTTAGCAGCAAATATACGACGATGAATGAAATAAATAAATCAATTGGTAAAAGAGATATTTAAGGTAATAATAAATCAATACATATGAACATATTCAAACATATTTATATGCAATATAAATAACTATAAATAATAAATAAATATTAGCTAACAGAAAAGGAACAATCAGAAAATGTTTAAAAGGAAATTATAATTGAAAATAGTGTGTCATTGATTATTCTATAAAATAAAAAGAAGATAAAATTGATAAAGTAATCTAATTTATTGTTGAACTGACATAAATCTGATTATTAAATAAATTTGTTTTAAATATAAAAGGTTAAGTATTAATTAAATGCTTTGATGATAAAATGTTTAAAAATTAATTTGTCTCTCTTGTGAAAAACTCATATAAGAATAATATAATTTTTTTATTACATTGTGAAAGTGTTTATACTGCAGAAACTTGAAAGTAATGAGTTGAAAATGTATATTAATATAGGAAAGTTAAATTACCACAGAATGTTTAAGTATTTGCAAATAATAACTAATTGCAAACTGACTAGTAAGAGCAAGATAATTCACTTTAAATATGAATAAAGATTGGAAAAGATTAGAAAAACGTTAAGCAGACTTTTCGAATGACAAGTAAATTGGAGACAATAAATCATTTTTGACATATTTATTTAGAATTAATAAAGCATTCATACCTCATATTTTGAGATTAGATGATGACATAATGCAACTATATGTGAAGATACAAATCCACAATTTTTTAAACTTTTTAAAATAGTGTTCATCACGGTACAAACATTTACACGCAATTCCAGCGATATAATATCACATATAAGTGGGCATGATTAATTACAGTTTCGTCCTCTTAAATCTGCCACTACTGTCATGGCGGAACACTATCTTTCTTTCTTGTTCACATTAAACACCTGTTAGGAGAAATAAGATTGACTATATGAACACCCCAAAATCGTTAGAGAGAAACTTTCAAAAGTAAAACATTTTATTCATTTCGATTGATAAGGAGAAGAAATCACCCCCTACGTAGCTACCACCCCGGCGGCCATGTGTCACCCCGTAATTCTGTTCCCAGCCTCGCGATGGCGCTTTGATCTCCTCCCACCCAACTCTTTCATGTAACTATCTTTTTTACTGATTTTATTAATCGACAGATAAAACATATGAAACTATCAAGGCTTTTACTTGCAACTACAACCCTTTTTATCTATTTATCAATTCATCTATGCAGAACTTTGATATTCTTTAAAATTTGTATCTCACATTAACTAAAGTTCTACAGTTATTGCTAGACTATAAACACGATACTTTCGAGTTAAAGAACATTGAAAATCAATACAGAAGGAAAAGCGTTAACTAGATTTAGGTCATTTCCCTTAAAATCATTTTTAAATTATATCATCGCGTTAGAAAGCCTTTAAACATGTGCAAAACGAAAGACTAAGACATTCTTCTCGTTTCGATTCGCCATATTTTCTCTCGCCCCACCTCTTCTCATTTCATCTCATCTCACTTCACCAAAGCATTTCCTTCCTTCTTTCTTTCTCGTTCTCACACTGCGCCACGCCCCACCCCGCTACGTTTACTACTGTAACTTTTGTCTTGCATCAACTGACAAGACGTGTCACGTTCTCTTGCGAGACTTCTTACACCCATCGTTAACTCACCATATTCAGCATGGCTAACTTCACGTATACGCATAATGTCGGTCAACGTAGTACGATCATTGAAACGTACCACACCCCCCACCCCATTTATAATTGCGTTCTTTCAACGATAAGAATTCATTTACTCCTATAAAAGTAATAACAACAACACGTTCTCACTAATCAAAGATGAATATCCTGTTAATTTATTTCATTCGTATTTAGTTTTTTACGTTCAATTTATTTTTCTAATCGTAAACGTTCGAACGCTGTTCACCACGGCGCTGTTCTTTTCAACCAACCGTGGACAAACCGAGAGACCAACCAACCGACCGAATGACAAGCAACTGACTGAGTTACTCCCGTTACATCAATGCAACAACACACAAATCGAAATCGCGGGAAATTTTGAATACGAATACTTTGATTATTCGATTATTTTTGTTAGAAATCATTTTTAATCGCTATTATTAAAAATGATACTATGCTCAAGCGATATTATATCATTTTCTTTTTCTTTTTTCAAATGTGACAAATTTTTAAAATATTATGTTTACAAATTATTTTCGAGTTAAAAAAAATGTTGTGTCATGGCATGGCATTAATTATTCAATTTACATCAATATATGTACTTCGTTATTTCATTAATATTCTCTTAACCTATAATTCCACCACTGCGTATAATTGTGCGTTGTTTATGTATAATTTACAAGTAAAAGACATCGATGTTACTTGACATTATTTTTTTTTAATGACTTTTCACACAACACAATAATTTATTATTTATATTTATACATTTTTATTTACATAACTTCATAGTAAGAACTTTTAGAAATTATTAAAATATCGGTCATGTCAGCCATTTCAAATTTAACGCCACTTCCGGTTAATTTTGTTAAATCTCCTATTTTTATAATTCTGTTATCCCAATATATTGTGTTTGTGACCTATGTTTTTATAATTCGAGGAATGTTCAAATTTCTATCAAATAAAATAAAAAAGATTAAATAACAAAGCGCAAAAATAACAAAAATAAATAATATCTGTAGCTAACCTAACCTGTGTATTTTTATATTATAAAAACATGAGTAATGTGAAAAATCATAGCAAAAGAGGTCGGGGAAAACATTCACAAAAGAAAATCGAACCTACAGAAGAACCTAAAAAAGAATCAAAGTTATTAGTCCAACCTAAACAATCTTATGCTGCATACGATATTGCAGAAACTAATAATGACAGTAAAGATTTTGAATCTCTTACAAAGATACCAACTTCAGTGGATGGGCAGCTTGTTCTTAAATCTGAAAAGAATTGGTCTGCTGATGTATTAGGATGCTTTGATTACTTTACTTTAGATTTAAATTTAGTTTCTGCTGCTATGAGGTGCATACCTTTTAACGAATGCGTTCAAATAGAAGATAAATATTTCACAGTAAGCGTTTTCATATAGACATTAAACATAACATTTGTCTTTATGTATTTGTTCAATAAATAATTTATGCATTTTGTATAACGTTTTATCACCATAGGTTGATCAATTAACAAGTTTTCACAATGTTGTTGAAGAAGGAAAAAAAACTTATAAGAATATTTTGTCTAATTTGGAAATCTCAGATTCATCTGACGTAACAAATCTTAATAGATCATTAGAGAGTAAAAGTAAAGAGCAGCTAGACATGAATTTAGGTTTTAAAAAGACTATGAGTGATAATAAAACAACCGTAGCTGGGGAACGAAATGAAAATGATGATACAGAAGAAGATTTAGATTTCTTGTTATCTCTTGAATCACCTACCTTACAAAGTAATATAAAACAAATGCCTTTACCAAACATACAGTTTAAAAATGGTAATTTAATTTTTAAAACAATTTTTATATATATATAGTACAATTTTATATATATATGTAGACTCTTTATGCTTTGCATATTTTATGAAACTCTCATATCATTGAATTAACTAATTTATTTTACTCATGATTTTCAAATTTTTATTTTTAGATCTCAAAACACAGTCTGCTACTTTATCGACTAAGTCAAATGATTTTGACATCTTATTAGATTCAATATTAGGTGATTAAACATGAAATTTATGTTTTTTGTTATAAAGAAATCCTAAAAATACAATAATGAGATTAAATATAAATTGGAAATTATTATTACAATTATTACAAAAGTTACAATTAGTGGAAAGTATTATTACAAAATAATTACAAATTTTCTGTAATAAAGTACAAAACTATTAGATTATTATTGTTATTGTAACAAAATGCACATTTTTTATTACACTGTAAAATAATATGTATTACTTATTGATTTACTTAATGTTATGTACTTATTGTACACAGCATCAAATTTAGAAATTAATATGAAAACTTCTCAGTAAGATAGACATGCATATAATCATAAACTACAAGCATAATAGCTCCTCCTGGGCCTAATCTCAATACTTTTGGCAATAAACCTTTGTATAAAGCTTTAAATCTAAAATATAAAAAAAACTAATGAAATATATATATAAATAATAATTAATTTTTAATATCAAATATAATAATAAATAACTATAATTAAATAATTAAAATTTATTATTCTATCAATTTATAGGCAATATGAAACGATAATACCATACCCTTCATTTTTATAAATAATACAAATAGTATTTAGTGTTCCTTTGTATTGTATATTTCCTTGTGGCCCTTGTATACGACTTTTAGCAACGTCAAAAGGTATATTTAAACAAGAAGCTACCGTTCCTGATACGAAACCTAAACCGACCTAAGCAATCAATAATATTTTATTAAAAACATAATATAAGAAGTGTTCATAAACATTATGTCATAATTACCTTAGTTCCAAATTCGAGCAAAGGATCTTTCTTTACTGGTATATAATTTTTTACAGAATGATAAAATCCAAAATAAAAAGAATTAAATACAGCATTTCTCATTATAGTAGCAGACAGTCCCCTATAAAGTCCATTTAATCCAAATCCATATTTTGATATAATTTCTCTTGTTACGATAGCAGTCGAAGGTCTTCCAACACGATTTGATTGTTGTTTTACTTTGATAACTTCGAAAGGATTTACTAAAACACCCTCAGTAACTCCAGCAAAAAAGCCAGCACATGAGAATGTCTACAATAATTTTTATTTTAAAAACTTCTGTTTTAGAGAATATATAAATATATATATTAATCAAAATAATGATCCAATCAATCATTGTTACCAAAGGACTAGGTGACGCAGCACCAAATAAGAAGAACTGTTTGTATTGTTCGAATGTAAAAAACTAAAAGAACAAAAATTATAACAAATGAATCATAATATAATTAAAAAAGATCTTGATTACTAAATTGTTCAATGCATACTTTCACTGCTCTTTTAGGTGTTTCTACGATAATTGGTGGAAGCAACCCTTTCCAAAGCGCAGTAACACCTTCAGATTTACACATCTTATGCATACAATCTATAATTCCTATAGTAATAAGAAAGAAAATTAAATAACTGATTTAAGATGATTTTTATAATCACGTTATAAGTACCTGTATAGTAGGTGGCATCTGCTGCTTGCATTCTAACTTGAAGTTGAAATCGTGTTTTGACAAGATCCATTGGGTGCATTATACAAACTTCAACAAAGCCTGCAGAACCACCGGCACCAATTTGTATGATGCCTTCTTTTATCAAATTCCTTTGCGGATGTACTTTTTGTTGATACATCTTTTTTAGCTTTTTATTTTTAACATCTTTTATAATAACTTATTAATATCACAATAATCAACAATTTTTATTCCATATATTTATAGGAACATTCACTACGAATAAAATAATATACATAAATAATTCCATATAAATTTATATGATGTGTTAACTAAGACTGTCTGATATTGATAGTATCCATTGTAAGAGAGCTTTCTCTTGAATGAAAAGAACTTACAGAACACTCGGGATTTTTCTACTATGAACACATGCTATAAATGTGTTTACTGACTTGCAATCTATTTTTACATTTAACAACTCTAACCTCTAAGACTTTTCTAGTTATTTTTTCAGAACAGTTTCTTAATAAATTTCATTGCACCAAATGCATGATTAACTATTCGATAAATTTACATAATGAATAAGAAACTTATATATATATAATTTTACCAATTATCTTTTTAAGTAAAGCAAAACAATTTTCGCATACAGCATTTCTTTATCATTAATGATAATGCATTTTTAAATAATAATGTATCATAAATTACTTTATCTTACATATTACATAATTGCACTTTTATTTCTAAATGTAAGAGAATAAATAAAAGCACTATTACAAAATAAAATGATAGATAACTATTAAATGAACAAAAGAATAACTGTTACTGCTATAATTACTTAAACTAATTATAGAAAAGAAAAAACATTTTATGTAGATATAATTAAATTAATCTATCATGAAAAAATATTTCTCAAATGTTCTCTATAAATACTTTATTGTTTATTACATAGCATACACACAACTACATAAGAAAAACTTTATGCTATTCTTACACATATACCATATTTAGACTCAATACAGAATTTCTATTTATACACAAGAAAATGAAATAATATATTATTATTAGATTATATTGTAATCCTATCGTACAAATCACTGATATTTTCAAAATCAATTAACTCCACAACAGAAATAGTAAAGCAGTGTATTACGTTTAATTATTAAGAAAATTTATTTTGAAATATTGAAAGTTAAGCATATCTATCAAACGTTGTGACACTGAAATTTTAAAATATTTTAAAAGTGGAGTTAATCACTTTGACCTGTTAATGGCTCATACGTCAAGGCTACAAATTTAATATCGTAAAGAAAATAGACAAAATATATTGGCTAATAAAAATTCGTTCAAAAAATACCCTATAAGATAAGATATCAAATTGTCGAAAATAAGAGATTTAACTCTCAATTACTGATTAAAGATGAACGAAAACAGATATAGATCACTTTTAACCTACAATTATGTGTAAATAGATAATAGGTTATGAACAACTCTCTTACTACAATACATAATAATTCTACGTTAATTATTATTATTATTATTTCTTTTATCGCAATAAATAAATAAATTATGTAAAAATAAAAAGATATATGTAAACGTATAAACATATAAATAAATAATTTTTATATGTATTTATTGAAATATAATATTTTGTAAAAAAATATCATAAGTGGGAATGACCTTGGAAATGTTATCGTATACTGCCAGATCACGATGATTTCAATATATACTGGACTTCAATAGGTTCCTTGTTGTGTAAAATATTCGAGACGACGACGAGTTCAAAGTATCTTCGTCAAGCAGTAACAATTAGTTTTTGACGTGCGTCTCACTAGAATCTGCACTGCTATATTACTTATTTTTAATTTTAATTTTATTGTAAACAATCAGGCAAAATGAGTGCGAGACAGAGAAAGGTATCTAATATAAGTATATATATTGTATATATATATACATTCAAACATTATATATATATATATATAGTTACAGTTATTAATTAGTTTCTAAAATTCTAGAAAGATTGCGTAATTCAATTTATCGAATCTAATTTCTATGAGAGAGTTCATTTTTTTCTTTTTTTGGGATAAAACTGTTATATTTTTTCTCCTTTCACAATTATTTCTACAAATAATAATGTTTTTTTACGAACTATGTTACACGTTACTTACTATATACACTATTGATGTGATTATTATTATGATGAAATTATAAATGCAAGCTATGAAATAGATTTATTACTATTTTACTATACTTTTCTTCGTCACTTCTTGATACAGCACATGCATATATACACACTGTTTACACACATATATAATATAGGAACCAAAAGCCACGTGTACATCGCGCCAAGAAGTGTATACATATATATCATATATTATATATATGTTGCATGTAAACGTATATATACTCGCGTAAAGATAGAATGTATTCTTATCTATTCCAACATTTGTTATATTGTACAGAAATATGGACGATGAGAGGTTTATGACACAAAACAATTTCATTTATTGTTAAGATATAATTAGAATATTTCGTTTTTTCTAAAGAAACACGCGCTCTGTGTACACTAGATGCAATATAGACTTGTGAGTTATAATTATGCACTTCGATGTTTTGCTTTTGCATGTGTCCTCTTTTATCGTTGCATGATTCGTGGTTAAACTTTATTTATACATAAAGTGTTCCTAACATTATTTATCTTATTTTTGTTTATTTATTATTTATTTTGACATATCTTTTTATTCATTCTTTTCTTCATTTGTTTAATATATGACAGACATATTTTAGTTTCATGTATATCGTTATTTTAAAAATATTGAATCTTATTAACAGTATTTTATTTTGATTATAAAATTTAAAGTCGAATGCGTATAATTATTAAGGTATTATTAATTATGATACTATGTTTATGATGCAAATTTTATGCTTAATTATTTTTAGAAATATTGTTTATATCTATATTCTCTTTTATTGATATTCTGTTTTTAGCTGAAGTCTGGAAATGAAAAAGTCTATGAAAATGTATCATCATCCAGTACGAAGAAAAGTACCAACCAACTTGGGAGAAAATATTTTATAATAGTTGCTTTACTTGGTGCATTATTCCTTGGTTATATTGCAATAGCAAATGATTTAAAGCCAATAAGAATTGGTAGTAAAGTTATTGACACATTAGCATTTTCATTAAATATACAAAAGCCTTTTTATGTTGTTATCATCGATGCTGGATCTACTGGTAGTCGTGTATTAGCATTTAGTTTCCACGAGTCAATTCTAAATCGTCATCTAGTACTGGATGCTGAATTATATAGTGATACCAAACCTGGATTAAGTGCATTCGCTGACGATCCTAAATTTGCTGCTAAATCTCTTATTAAATTGTTGGAAAAAGCAAAGACGGTGATACCACAATCAGAATGGGTTAATACACCACTTAGTATGAAGGCTACTGCTGGCCTCAGATTATTGCCTGGACATAAAGCAAATAATATACTTGAAGAATGTAGTAAACTTTTTGAATCATCTGGCTTTAAAGTATCCAAAAATGCTATTTCTATAATGGATGGAGCCAGTGAAGGAATTTTTTCTTGGTTCACTGTAAATTTCTTATTGGATAAACTTAATTCTCATTCATCTGAAAACACAGTAGCTGCACTTGATCTTGGTGGAGGCTCTACACAAGTAACTTTTGCACCAAATAAAATGCAAATAAAAGAATTGAAAGAACATGTCTATGCTATTAATGCCTTTAGTCATAATATGAGCGTATATACGCATAGCTATTTAGGAATGGGTTTAATGGCAGCTAGAAAAGAAATTTTGATGCATGGAATAAATATAAAAAATACTACTGAAAAGGGCCCAATAGTAATCAGATCAGAATGCATAAATCCAATTGTAAATACTGAATGGAGTTATGGAGGAAAAAATTATATAGTAAAAGGACCTGTTAATGGAACACTTAAAACAGTTAAGACACAAAATTTCGCAGGAGGTGATGAGAATAGACCGATTGTAAGATTTTCAAAATGTTTAAAGATTATAGAAGAATATGTCAATACAATAAGCAATAAGCCAATAGGACTAAACACTCATGAAATATATGCTTTTTCTTATTATTTCGAACGCGCGACTGAGGTAAATTTGTATATTTTAGTTTTTTTATTTTTTCTATTCTCTATATAATTTAATTTAAATTAATAATTAATTACTACAGGTAGGTTTAATAGATCCCTTCACTGGTGGTGCTATACACTTAGGTGCTTTTTTGAAACAAGCTACGGAAACTTGTGATTATCCTAATACAGATCAACCATTTATGTGCTTGGATTTGACATTTATTTATGTCTTGTTACATAATGGTTTTGGCTTAGATCCTTCTACAAGGTTATTTGTAAGTAAAATTTATGTGAATATATATATATTTATTTAAACAATGATATGAGTCTAAAATATAAATAAAAAATATATAAAATTATATTTGGTTAATGAAATGAATGTTTTTTTGCAGTTGTATAAGAAAATCAATGGACATGAATTAAGTTGGGCTTTAGGAGCTGCCTTTAACGTATTACAAAATGGTCTTTAACGTTTATAGGAAATACAATATTAATAAATGGAAAATTAGTGAAATAGAACAATTATCAATTTTTAGTAAAAGTATTGAATATCATTGATATCAGCAAATCTTAATATGCAAGTCAAGTTTTACAAAATATAATTTATAGAAACTTTACAATGGGAAACTATAAATTATTAATATTATATTCTTAATAAATATTAATATATTAAGATTTTTATTTTCATAATATTATGACTTATTCAGTATAAATTTTAACATTAACAAGTGAATTTAAATGCTTCGTTTATTATGAAATTGTTTGTTTTATAATAATAATTTTTTTTCATCTAATTATTGTTTTAAACCATAGTAGTTCAAATTTAAATTATAAGCTTTAAAGTCAAGGCTGTTTTATAAATGAAGGATGTATCATCAGTAATATACACAATCTACATACGCACAAATATGAATAATGTTATAATGTTACGCTAATAGGAATAAAATAATTTTAAATAGAAACGTTATTTCTGATATATATTTAAATAAAAATAAAATTAAGATATGTGTACATTTAACGATGCAATTAATTATAGAGGTATTAAATAAGATTCGTATAAAACAGAAAAAAATAATAAATTTTATCTTACTTTCTTTTTAAAATCTGATGAACTCGTCAATTTATTACGATGACCATAAAAGTATATTGTATTTTACTATTTAATGATTTGTATTATATTCATATAAGTCGAGTGAAATAATGAATACACTGCTTTCTAAAATTTCTCCTTCTTGCTGTAATGCAAACAAAGCATATA